>NC_084549.2:52577500-52655000 GCF_033978685.3 Nerophis lumbriciformis | reverse complement strand
CTTGCAGACTGTATTGATATATATTTATATATAATGTAGGAACCAGAATATTAATAACAGAAAGAAACAACCCTTTTGTGTGAATGAGTGTAAATGGGGGAGGGAGGTTTTTGGGGTTGGTGCACTAATTGTAAGTGTATCTTGTGTTTTTTTATGTTGATTTAACAAAAAAAAACAAAAAAAAAAAACGATGCCGATAATAAAAAAAACGATACCGATAATTTCCGATATTACATTTTAACGCATTTATCGGCAGGCCGATATTTTCGGACATCTCTAGTTTTTATTATTTGTTTTGTTTTTTTACATTCTGTCTCAAATTGCTTTCAACTTACAATGAAAACGATGGACTGTTCACATCTTTGAAAGGAAGTAAAGCGAAAAAATCAGCAGGGGATCAAACACTTATTTACCCATGATACATGTGTTGGATGTTTATAATGAGCGTGAAATATAATTTGACTCCCATATTCCACAGTTCTCCATCTATCAGTCACAATGCATTAATCACTGCAGGCTATCAACATCCAATCGTGATAAAACAGACCACCTAGTCGTCGTGCAAGAAGGTGTTAAAAATAGCTCCAGCCCAGCATGACCCGCCTCTGTGTTTGATTTGTTTAACTTGTTGTATGTTAATGTGTGTGCGTGTGTGTGTGTGTGTGTGTGTGTGTGTGTGTGTGTGTGTGTGTGTGTGTGTGTATGTGTGTTTGCGTGCGTGCGCGTGTGTGTGTAACATGAAGGCATCCCAATGTGCAGTGACATTCTCGTGCAGCAAAGCCGAGAGCTTGTGAGTCAGGCGGCGGCAGCTGCCCTGTGTGTCCTCAAAGTAACACTGGCCTGTCTGATGAGGTTGGCAGTTAAGTACAAAAAAAGGTAAAATAAAAGAAACAGGCAAAAAAAAAAAAAAAAAAACGATGAAAAGTCAGGTTGAAAATTATTGTAAGTACTAATGTTTTTTGTAGTTGGTCAGAAGGAATTTTGGTCCACTCTTCTTAATGGATACTCTACAAATCATGCCGTTTTCGAGACTGTCGATTGGCAACTCGCCACAGATTTCCTACAGTAGTGGTTCTCAAATACCACCTCAGAAAACACCTGCCTCTCCAAGTACAACCATAATGACCAATATTAAAATACAGTAGTGTAGTAGGTAGGGTTGTACGGTATACCGGTATTCGTATAGTACCGCGATCCTAATGAATCATATTCGGTACTGTACCGCCTCTGAAAAGTACCGGTCCACAAAACTAATGTAAAGCATCCAAACAACAGCAGAATACATTATTATTACATTTTAACAGAAGTGTAGATAGAACATGTTAAAAGAGAAAGTAAGCAGATATTAACAGCAAATGAACAAGATTAATAATTCATTTTCTACCACTTGTCCTTAATGATTTTGACAAAATAATAGAATGGAAAATGACACAATATGTTACTGCATATGTCAGCAGACTAAATTAGGAGCCTTTGTTTGTTTACTTACTACTTACTAAAAGACAAATTGTCTTGTATTTTCACAATTTTATTTAAGGACAAACTTGCAATAAGAAACATATGTTTGATGTACTCTAAGATGTTTTTGTTAAAATAAAGCCAATAATGCAATTTTTTGTAGTCCCCTTTATTTACAAAAGTATCGAAATAATTTTGGTACCTACACTTGTAGTAGGCCTAACTATTCATTAAATACAAGGCAGAGGTTTTATTTAACAAGTATATTTAATATTTTTGGCAACTGTAACATGGGGGGGGTTGAGGTGGGCGGGGTTGGGGGGGGGGGGTTTGGTGGTAGCGGGGGGGGGGGGGGGGGGGTGTATATTGTAGCGTCCTGGAAGAGTTAGTGCTGCAAGGGATTCTGGGTATTTGTTCTGTTGTGTTTATGTTGTGTTACGGTGCGGATGTTCTCCCGAAATGTGTTTGTCATTCTTGTTTGGTGTGGGTTCACAGTGTGGCGCATGTTTGTAACAGTGTTAAAGTTGTTTATATGGCCACCCTCAGTGTGACCTGTATGGCTGTTGATCAAGTGTGCCTTGCAGTCACTCATGTGTGTGTAAAAACCGCATATATTATGTGACTGGGTCGGCACGCAGTTTGAATGGAGGAAAAGCGAACGTGACGACAGGTTGTAGAGGACGCTAAAGACAGTGTCTTTAAGGCATGCCCTCAATATTGTTGTCCGGGTGGAAATCGGGAGAAATTCGGGAGAATGGTTGCCCCGGGAGATTTTCGGGAGGGGCACTGAAATTCGGGAGTCTCCCGGGAAAATCGGGAGGGTTGGCAAGTATGCATGGTGTGCCGGCTGTGGGCGCAGGGTTAGGACCTTCTGGCCTTTTGCCAGGTGGGATGTCTGGTGGGGGATATGTTGGGGGGGGGGCCTGGATGTGTGGGACTGATCGCGGGGATTGGTGGTGTTGGGCACTGGTGGTGACCAGGACTCGGGCTGTTGTTTTTTTTGGGGGGGTGTGGAACGACTTGGTGAAGTGGATGTGGGAAGGGTGGGATCCACGGGCATGCTTGAGGGCAGTCGGCGGAGCGTTGGGGTGTTTGGGTGGCCAGGGCGAATGTCCAATGTTTACGGAGTATCATTATTTTTTACTACAACTACTGTGAGTTGATTTATAAAAGTAACGCTAATAATTTTAAATGTTGTATTTTGCTTTACATCATATACTTTTTGCGGTAAAATTCTGAAAACTGAGATTCTGGTTTGCCCCAGAAAGAGGGCCAATTATCAATAAACGTTCGTCCCTGTGATCTACAAAAACTAGCCAGCCACTTGTTAAGCGAGACTTATCTGCTATAACTCTCATCATTGCCTCTGGCAGGCAGGGGGCCCGAGATAAGTACTCTATGCTGAGCCATCTTTCTAGCAAGATTGCAAGTCCGAGCTACGTTCCTCTTTGTAATCTCTGACGGTCTCGTCCTAGTGTCATTGGAGCCAACGTGTACAACTATGTTAGTGTAGCTAGCAGTAAGATTAGCCTGTTGTACATGTTTTCTAGGCCTGTTATAAGTTAGCTCCCTAAGATTAGCTTCAAATACTGGTGCTCAGGTTCTGGGAATACACTTAATACACTTATTTATGGCTGGTTCACTAACGTACGTTACTGGTAATGGAGTCCCCTATTACTAAGGTGTGGTGTCCGGTAGACTGGGGTGTAGTGAAGTGAAGTGAATTACATTTATATAGCGCTTTTTCTCAAGTGACTCAAAGCGCTTTACATTGTGAAACCCAATATCTAAGTTACATTTAAACCAGTGTGGGTGGCACTGGGAGCAGGTGGGTAAAGTGTCTTGCCCAAGGACACAACGGCAGTGACTAGGATGGCGGAAGCGGGGATCGAACCTGCAACCCTCAAGTTGCTGGCACAGCCGCTCTACCAACCGAGCTATACCGTGTACGACTAGCTAAAGGGCTTTTTACCCCCCCGGATTGTAAATAATTCAATGTATATACTCTGATGATTAACTTGTGTGATGGCTGTATTATGCTGATAGTATATATTTGTACCATGAATTGATTAACGTGGACCCCGACTTAAACAAGTTCAAAAACGTATTCGGGTGTTACCATTTAGTGGTCAATTGTACGGAATATGTACTGTACTGTGCAATCTACTAATACAAATGTCAATCAATCAATCAATCAATCTATCTATTATGAATCTTAACTGGTTCACCATAGCTTGTAGGCCACTTAGGGCTGCTACTAGCTGGGCTAGTCAGCTCAGTACAGCTAACGCTAGCAGACGTGTCCGTGGCATCGAAAGTTACGAAGTTACTCTCCTCTAACTGGCGGACATGGCCCTCTTGTCGAGCCAACCTATCCGTGAGAGAGGTACACAAAGAAAAGGAAGCCATTCTCACGTTTCTTTCACAGAGTCAAGTTCCGGCTGTCTTCGGAGCGCAATAGCTTTGGACCGGGATTAGCTTAGCTTCACTAGCCTAGCAGCTAGCTAGCTGAAAGTAAAGCGGTGAAAATACTAAGTGTGTTGGAGAAGGAATAAAAAAAAGCTGTAAAACAATTAGAAGCACACAGATAGAAAGATAGCATTGAACGGTGAACAGCAGATGGCATCAAAAAAAAGAGGGTGACTAACTGTGCATGGTAGTAACATACCACATATGTTGGCTTAGATTGTTGCACCAACATTTTTTAAACTAAAATTTACAGTAAGAGAAAACAATTTAGGCAGATAAAAAAAAGCCTTCTAAAACAAAATGGTGACATCTCAGTGTAAACTAACAAACAAAACCGTTCTGTAAAACTTGGAATTGTTCAAGTTTTACTGAAAACATTTACTGACAAGTTAAAATGGAAATACAAATGTGTACACATGTCCAAAAGATTACTACGCTTATATATGAGCATCTGACATGATGTCGGATTATAGCGGTGGATGTTTACACAGCTCAGCAATGATGTAACCCTCTGCTACTGTGCTAATCTTGTTAAATATTCTGTTGCATGTGTGAGAGTGAGTGAGACAAAAAGCATGGATTTACAAGAAAAATGGGGGAAAATCTATGTGATTTTACAGTAGCTGCTACATTACAGCCTTGTCTGGAAATATATCATCTTTCATGCAATATGACACAAGTAATGCACATTTCTTACAAGTATCCCTGCAGGACGAGGAAAAGCTAAGTATGTGACACACTGACCCAAGCCAGAGAGCGCAGGAGACAAGAAGCCATGCTAAATGCAAAGCTAGCTTTAACGTAATGTAGCGAAACAACAGTAGATATCCGATCAATTTATAATGGATTGGGACATTATTTTATATAAATACAGTACATTTGGAAAGTATTCACATTGTTCATTTAAAAAAAAATGTTTTATGTTAGAGCCTTATTAAAAAATGTTATAAATTAATTTTTGTCTTCAAAATTTTACAGACCCCATAATCACAAAGTGAAAAAGTTTTTCTTTTTTCCTTTTAGAAATTGTTGAAAACTTAATAAAAATAAAACACAAAGAAATCACATGTACCGTATTTTTCGGACTATAAGTCGCAGTTTTTTCATAGTTTGGCCGGGCTTCAGTGCGATTTATATATGTTTTTTTCCTTCTTTATTACGCATTTTCGGCAGGTGCGACTTATACTCCGAAAAATACGGTACATAAAAATCTACAGCCTTTGCTGAATACTTTGTTGATGCACCGTTGCCAGCAGTTACAGCCTCAAGTCTTTTTGAATGCCACAAAATTGGCCCACCTATCTTTTGGGCAGTTCAAGAGCGCTCTGGGGCAGCTTTTCCTCCAGGATGTCTCTGTCCATTACTGCATTCATCTTTACCTCTATCCCAGCAAGTCTCCCAGTTCCTGCCACTGAGAAACATCCCCACAGCATGATGCTGCCACCACCATGCTTCATTGTAGCATACTTGCCAACCCTCCCGGAATTTCCGGGAGACTCCCGAAATTCAGCGCCTCTCCCGAAAACCACCCGGGACAAAATTTCTCCCGAAAATCTCCTGAAATTCAGGCGGAGCTGGAGGCCACGCCCCTTCCAGCTCCATGCGGACCTGAGTGAAGACAGCCTGTTTTCACGTCCGCTTTCCCACAATATAAACAGCGTGCCTGCCCAATCACATTATAACTGTAGAATGATCGAGGGCGAGTTCTTGGTTTGTTATGTGGGTTTATTGTTAGGCGGTTTCATTAACGTCCTCCAGGCGCGGCAACAACACACAACAACAGCAGTCACGTTTTCGTCTACCGTAAAGCAGTTCGTCTGCCGTAAACAGCAATGTTGTGACACTCTTAAACAGGACAATACTGCCATCTACTGTACATGCATATGTGACAATAACATCTACGGCTTTTAGAGAGTGCAGTGCACAACTGCGCACACAACAAGGAGACGAAGCAGAAGAACGAGGAAGATACAGCCGTGGCGACGCCGACGACGAGTAAGATGAAGAAATAATCTTGTAAGTTCCAAGCCGCAGCTGCGATTGGACCTGAATAGCCTCCGGGAAGAAGTAGTGGAGTACCAAGTGCTTGGCAGTGAAGATCTTCCTCAAGAAGAAAAGATTGACCGGTTTTGGGCCATGCTAGGGAGAGATGGAAGATTCCAGACTCTAGTGCATTTGATGAAAGCACTTTTGTGCGTGCCACACAGCAATGCATCATCAGAGAGGGTGTTCAGCATGGTTAGAAAAATAGTGACAGAGAATAGAACAAGGATGGACAATTCAACCCTTAACTCAACAATGAGTAGATGAGTGTTATGTGTGTGTATATGTGTAAATAAATGAACACCGAAATTCAAGTATTTCTTTTACACACACACACATATATATATATATATATATATATATATATATATATATATATATATATATATATATATATATATATATATATATATATCCTCAGCCTTCCCGGTAAGGTCTATTCAGGTGTACTGGAGAGGAGGCTACGCCGGATAGTCGAACCTCGGATTCAGGAGGAACAGTGTGGTTTTCGTCCTGGTCGTGGAACTGTGGACCAGCTCTATACTCTTGGCAGGGTCCTTGAGGGTGCATGGGAGTTTGCCCAACCAGTCTACATGTGCTTTGTGGACTTGGAGAAGGCATTCGACCGTGTACCCCGGGACGTCCTGTGGGGAGTGCTCAGAGAGTATGGGGTAACGGACTGTCTTATTGCGGCGGTCCGCTCCCTGTATAATCAGTGTCACAGCTTGGTCCGCATTTCCGGCAGTAAGTCGAACACGTTTCCAGTGAGGGTTGGACTCCGCCAAGGCTGCCCTTTGTCACCGATTCTGTTCATAACCTTTATGGACAGAATTTCTAGGCGCAGTCAGGGCGTTGAGGGTATCTGGTTTGGTGGTTGCAAGATTAGGTCTCTGCTATTTGCAGATGATGTGGTCCTGATGGCTTCATCTGGCCAAGATCTTCAGCTCTCACTGGATCGGTTCGCAGCCAAGTGTGAAGCGACTGGGATGGGAATCAGCACCTCCGAGTCCGAGTCCATGGTTCTCGCCCGGAAAAGGGTGGAGTGCCATCTCCGGGTTGGGGAGGAGATCTTGCCCCAAATGGAGGAGTTCAAGTACCTCGGAGTCTTGTTCACGAGTGAGGGAAGAGTGGATCGTGAGATTGACAGGCGGATCGGTGCGGCGTCTTCAGTAATGCGGACGCTGTATCGATCCGTTGTGGTGAAGAAGGAGCTGAGCCGGAAGGCAAAGCTCTCGATTTACCGGTCGATCTACGTTCCCATTCTCACCTACGGTCATGAGCTTTGGGTCATGACCAAAAGGACAAGATCACGGGTACAAGCGGCCGAAATGAGTTTCCTCCGCCGTGTGGCGGGGCTCTCCGTTAGAGATAGGGTGAGAAGTTCTGTCATCCGGGGGGAGCTCAAACTAAAACCGCTGCTCCTCCACATCGAGAGGAGCCAGATGAGGTAGTTCGGGCATCTGGTCAGGATGCCACCCGAACGCCTCCCTGGAGGGTGTTTCGTCACGTAGAGGCCACGGGGGAGACCCAGGACATGTTGGGAAGACTATCTCTCCCGGCTGGCCTGGGAACGCCTCGGGATCCCCCGGGAGGAGCTAGACGGAGTGGCTGGGGAGAGGGAAGTCTGGGCTTCCCTGCTTAGGCTGCTGCCCCCGCGACCCGACCTCGGATAAGCGGAAGAAGATGGATGGATGGATGGATGGATATATATATATATATATATATCCATCCATCCATTTTCTACCGCTTATTCCCTTTGGGGTCGCGGGGGGCGCTGGAGCCTATCTCAGCTACAATCGGGCAGAAGGCGGGGTACACCCTGGACATATATATATATATATATATATATATATATATAATAAAATAAATATATATATATAGGTAGAATTCACTGAAAGTCAAGTATTTCTTTTATATATATATATATATATATATATATATATGTTGGAATAATTGTTTGTAAGTTATCACAAAAGAAATGTTGTATTATGAATGCTGTATTTCAAATGTTGTATTATGAATGCTGTATTTCGAGGCCTAACAAAAGGATGAAGTCTCGGGAAACGCCACTGTGAGTTCAGCACGGACAGATGGCAGGATGTGCTCAACTCCTGGAGGAACTCTCTTTGAAGTGTTAAACGAACTCTCTTTGAAGTAATTCACAAACTCTCTTCCCTCTATTTGGTCAACGCTATTTACGACACGCTGCCTTCTTGAAGTCACTGTGGACAGGAGACGGGAGGGGTTGTCCATTGTCCTCCAACTCTCTTCCAACTATTTGGTCAACGCTATTTACGAGACGCTGCCCTCTTGAAGTCACTGTGGACAGGAGACGGGAGGGGTTGTCCATTGTCCTCCAACACCTGCCCCAGCTGGATCCAGGAAGAGCCAAGCCCGAGAAGTCCTCTTCTTGGACTTCAAAGCGACCAAAAACAATGACTGTTTTACATACCTCCCCATTCCTATTGTGACATATGTTGGTGCGTGAACATGGAAGATCTGAATTAAAAGAGGAGACGAGAACCTTCTTGGTCAGAGCGTGGTGCAGGACTGTGCAGAGAGTACAGTGACCATGTCTTTCCTCAATTGAGTCCAAATTGAATTCTGTCTCTGTTTGATTCCTTGCCTTTTGTCTTGTGTAACAGATGTCCTGTATTTGAACCTGACATCTAATTGGTCCTTCGAGCCGGATTCCAACACGTCTGACGATTCCAGCATGAGTGAGTGAAACCAGAGGACCATGGCAACCAAATCCTGATTGAGGAACTGCTTTTTCTTCATTTCGGGCTGGAATTGAAAGACTGACGGAAATCCGAGGACAACAGGAAGGAACACAGAGAGCAGTGAGTACGTTTTAAATTGACGAAGAAAGAAACGACTAAGAAGAAGCGTGTGACTGAGGGTTACGACGCATAGACAAACCCTGTAAATCCTAGGCTCTAACAGGTAAAAAGGCCAAATTAGAGGGAAGTCGGAGTCCAACGTCCGTGAGTATTAAAATTTTAAATAAAAACTGAATTAAGATAAAAACTGAAGAGGCAAAAAGACTGCAGGTTAACGGAACCGCGAAAACTGGAATCCGTAATATCCATAAACAAACATACTAGGGGGTGTCGGAGCCCACAATAATTTGAAATATCCGTGAACCATTATCCTGGGGACGTCGGAGTCCAACAGACCTAAAATGGTCTATTCAGAATAAAAAACTGAATTTTGTCCGTGAAAAAACAATAACCTGGAGGGCGACGGAGTCCGCATGTAATATACATTGAAATTTCCGTAGATCAATATACTGAAAGGTGTGAATGTGAGAATGTGTGGGAGTAATCGCCATTAGGCTATCACTCCATATGAAAGTTGTGAGAAGTAAATAGTGGGTTATTGTGGATGCTCTAGGCAAGGGCGACGGATTACTCCAAATTCTCAAAATGGAAAGAGGGACACAAAGAAACGCATATCTAATATGGTCTATTACAATCTATTTAAACCAAAATAGAAGACAACAACCACAACGTCAGCGGTTAGACCCTACTGCATGTTGGCGTTGAAGCAGAGAAGGACATTTTGCAAGAAACTGTCCTGGGAAAAAAAAAATCAAAGTAACTCAGCATGACTGTTAAAAGACGACACCAATTAGTCATGTTGTCAGCGTATGCCATTAGTGGTAAGATCGCTGCAAATGTGTTTGTTTGTTTGTTTGTTAAGTGTGTGTTTAAGTGTGTATCTTTCCAGGTACAAATTGTGTAAAAACCCCGGAGGTTCAAATAAAAATAAAAATAGGTTAAAGGAAAAAGCAAATAGGAGAATAATCTCAAAGTGCTAACGTGAGAGAAAAGTAAAAAGAAATGAAGAAATGGGGAAAAAATCAATAAGAATTAATGCAAAATGAAATAAACTAATGCAAAAGAGAGATAATGGGGGTATTGAAATAAGAGATGAAGAAAAGGTAGACTGAAGATATACATGTATGTTTGGATATATAAAGAGCGCTTTTATATATACAAATATATATATGTATAATTAAATAATGGAACAAATAAAAACCTAGATTAATAACTATAATAAGAGTTGAGAGGTATAGTATGATAAAATGATAAAGTGGGTTACATGTTTATTAGCTGAGGGAAGAAAAAAAAAAAAGGAGAGAAGCTCAAGTGCTGACCTTTGCCCTTAAGAGTGCACTCACCACTTACACATCACCGTGTGTGTGTGTGTGTGTGTGTGCGTGGCGCAGTGGGGGAGGTGTGAAAGTGAATTTATTACATGTAAATTTAAAGTAGGTTTAACTTTGAAGTGTAGTATAACATTCTTAAGTTAGATTATGGGAAGAATGTAAATTCAGAGTTTAAAAGTATAGATTAAGTAGCATATAGACAGTTAAGTGAGTTTAAAACATTACTTAAAAAATGCATAAAGTAATATGTATAACAAGCATTGTCCTGAGGTTCCATGCAGATCTAAACAAAGGCAAAATAATGCACCTTGGATGATAAACAGTTTGAAAAATGCATGTAAAAAGAAAAATAGACTTTGTAAGGCGTTTATCAAATCAAGAACAGAGAATGCTGAAAAACGCTGTAAGAACTACAAAAACAAGTTGACCAATATATTGAGACAAGCAATGAAAGGAATACAAAGAAATTATGAGGATGAGGTTGAACAAAAAAGACATCTATGTATGTCCAGACAATAAACCAATCCTACAAAGAAAAATCGGTATAAGTGAGCAGCAATATTGAGCCAAGGTTGAACTCATGGCTCAACAGGAGGGATATGAATGCCCTTATACAGAAGTACTATACTTCCTATAGTTTAATTCTTATAAAAAAAATTGTATAAAACATCTATGCAATTAACTAAATAAGAGTGAAGGAAAACATTATTGTCTGGTCATAGTAGATGCATTTTCAAAGTAGTTAGAAATATTTCCTAAAGGAAAAGCAGATGTGCTGACAGTAGCAAAAGCATTATGCAAATATTTAGTAAAAATGTACATTAACATTACAAGTACAACAGGACTAACACCGTTTGAAAGATAGTGGAAAGACCAACCTGGGTACACTTAGTACATTGTAAAAAGGTCATTTCTGTTGAATCATCCAATAAGGAAAGGGAAGCAAAGTCTGGTAATAGTGTGGACGCACACGATGACTAGAGTTGAGCCAAACCACTGACCTTGGTAGAGGAGTGAATCAGCAGAAATGACACCCCAATGGCTCAGACGGTCCATAACATATGGGTTAACGATATTGGTACTGGTCGGCCCTGCCCCCCTAACATGGTTCACTTGGGAATCTGAGTAAAATGTAGAACTCAGGAAACAAAATGATACTGCACCCATAGTAAACCCAAACCACTGGCAGAATCAAGAAGTAAAATACACTCACAGGGGAGGTCGTATTAGAAGACGGGCAATGGGAGGATTCGGAGTAACCCCATTAGTGAAAAAAATGCCTGAAAACCCATGCCAGAAAAACAGTAATGGGAAAAAGTATTTGGGATTGTATTTAAAAAGGTCATATAATGGAAAAAAAGTATTTGGAATTGTATTTGTGTTATCAAAGGGACATGTTAACTAGCACACTACAAATTCCACTGTGACAAAGTTGTAAGCATACCATTTGATGGTGTGTCAAAGTTTGATAATAATTGGTTCCTGTTTTGGTAATTAATTTGTTCCTTATGGCGGAGCAAGTGGGAAAGGCTACAAAAACTGATTGTGTTGTATGTATAAGCCCAGACAATTACTCAAGATGAGTCAAAAAAAAGTTGAATTGAAGTAATGAGCAAAACAAAATTAACCCTGTAGCTAAAGAGACAAAACAGAAACCAATATTTGATAAATATGTGAAAAAAGCTAATTATACCTGCATTAACATGCAAGACTCTGTACAACAGTTAGGAAACGTATCATCAGATAACTGCATACACATAGTAAAAGTATCAATATTTGTACAAGAATTGTTAACACGCCTGAACAGTTTGATATCTGAACATTGGAAAATAATTAGACATGATGTAAACTGACAAAGTGTTGTAGATCCAACTTATATTGATGGGTGTCCAAGAGGTGTATCTGACGACTATAAATTGGTAAATCAAGTTGCAGCTGAATTTGAATCATCCGTCTACTGGTGGTGTACGATTAACAAGAATGTTGACAGAATAAACTATGTCCACTACAACGTACAGAGATTGGGAAATTGGACACAGGCCGGACTTGAAGCAGTCGCTGATCAACTCGCCGCCACCTCCCTTATGGCCTTTCAAAACCGTATGGCGCTGGACATGTTAGCGGAAAGAGGGGGTGTGTGCGCAATATTTGGTGAACAGTGTTGCACGTTCATACCAAACAACACCGATGCAGAAGGTAGCCTGACCAAAGCACTGGAAGGCCTTCGCACCCTCAACGGTAAAATGAAAGAGCACTCAGGCATAGATACATCTATGTGGGATGGGTGGATGGACGGTTTCGGCAAATACAAGTCTTTGGTATCTAGTATCTATGGCCGTGTTCAGCAATACTGACGTTGTGTGGATGTTGTTGTATTCCCTGTCTGTTCTCTGTTTAACCGTCTGATTACCACAGCGATTAGCCCAGCAGATGATAAAGCTGTTCAGATGTACTTCCTGGCGGACGATAAGGAAGATGAATCTGATGATGGGGATACCTACCTGGATGGTGTTCCTGATCTGTTTCCAGACCCGAGTAACGATGAAAAAAAATTGATGTTGAACTCTGAGTGTAAACATAACTTTGTCGTAAGGAAATTAACCATTAACTGAAAATTGCAAGAAGACGTTATTAGGGATAAGGAGATTATGGGAGGTTTTTGCGATAAACAGGGGGGAAATGTTGGAATAATTGTTTGTAAGTTATCACAAAAGAAATGTTGTATTATGAATGCTGTATTTCAAATGTTGTATTATGAATGCTGTATTTCGAGGCCTAACAAAAGGATGAAGTCTCGGGAAACGCCACTGTGAGTTCAGCACGGACAGATGGCAGGATGTGCTCAACTCCTGGAGGAACTCTCTTTGAAGTGTTAAACGAACTCTCTTTGAAGTAATTCACAAACTCTCTTCCCTCTATTTGGTCAACGCTATTTACGACACGCTGCCTTCTTGAAGTCACTGTGGACAGGAGACGGGAGGGGTTGTCCATTGTCCTCCAACTCTCTTCCAACTATTTGGTCAACGCTATTTACGAGACGCTGCCCTCTTGAAGTCACTGTGGACAGGAGACGGGAGGGGTTGTCCATTGTCCTCCAACACCTGCCCCAGCTGGATCCAGGAAGAGCCAAGCCCGAGAAGTCCTCTTCTTGGACTTCAAAGCGACCAAAAACAATGACTGTTTTACATACCTCCCCATTCCTATTGTGACATATGTTGGTGCGTGAACATGGAAGATCTGAATTAAAAGAGGAGACGAGAACCTTCTTGGTCAGAGCGTGGTGCAGGACTGTGCAGAGAGTACAGTGACCATGTCTTTCCTCAATTGAGTCCAAATTGAATTCTGTCTCTGTTTGATTCCTTGCCTTTTGTCTTGTGTAACAGATGTCCTGTATTTGAACCTGACAATATATATATATATATATATATATATATATATATATATATGAAATACTTAACCACGCCCCCGCCCCCAACCACGCCTCCCGCTCCCCCACCTCCCGAAATCGGAGGTCTCAAAGTTGTCAAGTATGCATTTTAGGGATGGTATTGGCCTGATGATGAGCGGTGCCAGGTTTCCTCCAAACATGATGCCTGCCATTTACGCCAAATAGTTCAATCTTTGTCCCATCAGATCGGTGAATTTAGTGTCTCACGGTCTGGGAGTCTTTCAGGTGCATTTTAGCAAACTTTCCCGAAGGAATGGCTTGCGTCAAGCCACTCTAGCATACAGGCCTGATTGGTGGATTGCTGCAGGGATGGTTGTCCTTCTGGAAGGTTCTCCTCTCTCCACAGAGGAATGCTGTAGCCCTGACAGTGTGACCATCTGGTTCTTGATCACCTCTCGGACTAGGGCCCTTCTCCGCCGACCGCTCAATTTAGACGGCTGGCCAGCTCTAGGAAGAGTCCTGTTTTTTTTCCCCCATTTACGGATGATGGAGGCCACTGTGTTCATTGGGACCTTCAAGGCAGCAGATATTTTTCTGTACCCTTCCCCAGATTTGTGCTTTGAGACAATTCTGTCTCGGAGGTCTTCAAAGAATTCCTTCAACTTAATTCTTGGTTTGTGCTCTGCCATGCACTGTCAAGTGTGGGACCTTATATGTAGACAGGCGTGTGCCTTTCCAAATCATCTCAAGGATGATCAAATGAAACTGATGCACCTGCTTTTGCGCCGTATAGCAAAGGCTGTGAATACTAATGTACATGTGATTTCTGAGTGTTTTTTTTTTAGTAAGTTTGCAAAAGTTAAAAAAAAAATATCACAATGTCATTATGAGGTATTGCGTGTAGAATTTTGACAGCAACAATGAATGTATTCCATTTTGGAATAGGGCTGTAACTGGCTCTTTAGCGCCACCCTGGACCTCTTTCAGAGATGTGTGAAAATGAAAAAAGATGAAAAAATATATACATTTTTTGTTTTAATATATTTTCTGTAGGAGGGCAAACATGACACAAACCTTCCTAATTGTTAGAAATCCCACTTGTTTATATTAAACATGCTTCACTGATGAGAGTATTTGGCAAGCACCGTTTTGTCCTACTAATTTCAGCAATCCTTGAACTCATCGTCGTTTGTTTACATGTACAACTTTCTCTGATGCTGCCACAGAAAGATGTGTTTTATGCCACTCCTTCTTTGTCTCATTTTGTCCACCAAACGTTTTATGCTGTGCGTTAATGCACAAAGGTGAGCTTTGTTGATTTTATTGATTTGCTGGAGTGCTAATCAGGCATATTTGGTCAGTCCATGACTGCAAGCTAATCGATGCTAACATGCTATTTAGGCTAGCTGTATGTACATATTGCATCATTATGTCTCATTTGTAGGTATATTTGAGCTCATTTAATTTTCTTTACTTATGTCCTCTGTGTATTTAATTTTTATTTGCATGTCTCATGACACATTATCTGTATGCAATATTGGCTGCATATCTCATAGTTGTTTGTGTACCATGTTGTTGCACACTACAGCAAATTATACCCAGTTTGCAAAGATTGTTTTAAATCCATTAGAAGAAGACAGCCTGCCGTTTCCTTAAACTTGGACATACACATCTATACCTTTGCCATTCTGAGCCAGTCATTTCCAGGAGTTATCTCACCCTCTGAGAAGCCTCCATTTTACTAATGATTTCCAATGTTACAAAAATGTGTAGAATAAAAATTAAAATACAACATTTCTGTCAACGAAGATTTGCGTCAGCCTTTGATAGGCTATTATAGCTAATATAGACACTTACATCATTATAACATATTTAAGGCTTTAAAATTTTTTGCAGGTACAGATTTGTTTTGTATTTTTGGTCCAATATGGCTCTTTCAACATTTTGGGTTGCCAACACCTGCTGTAACATAACAAAATATGGAAAAAGGGAAAAGTTGTGAATACTTTACAGATAAACTACAATTAATTTTGATTTAATGAGGTTCATTTGGTATATTGTTAAATTTATATCAGTATACATTTTACACATGTTTATTTATATTATATTTATATTTTCATGTAATTATTTAGCAAAATGAATAACTTATTATTTATTTAAAATATTTCATTTTGTTATTTTATTTTATAGTTCACTTTCAACAAAATCTAAGTTTTTGGTATCAAGTATTCATATCAAAGTAAATGTTTATGTTACATGTCCAGGTTTTGGGGGCACCCTGCACAAGTTCTGTTTACTTAAAATGTTGTCTTGTCGTGGAACTGATGAACCCACACACACACACACACACACACACACACACACACACACACACACACACACACACACACACACACACACACACACACACAGTCAAATGACAAATCCCTGAGTTGCGTGAGATCAATGTGGATTGACCGAAGCAGAGACGGGCGGCCTGTCACTTCAGGGGCAGAGACAACAGTCGGCCCATCCCCCCTTGCATAACACCACAAACGTTACATAAGAGTCGAGTGGCTGGATGCAGACAGACACATTGACAGAAAGGAGAATAATCCTACAAATCCTGTACATCATTAAAGGCGTAAAGGGGAGACCTCAATATAAGAGCAGCAGGAACAAATAACAGATGGCATTTCCTTTATTGACAATGACACACACACACACACACACACACACACACACACACACACACACACACACACACACACACACACACACACAACCAAGAGCTAGTAATCCTCACATGTGGAACAAGTGTCTCCAAACCATTGTTTATGTTCATCTTATCTGACAGAATTACCTTTTTCACCTCCAAAACTTGAAGTGGTTTGTTCAGACCAGCAGGGTTAGAATAATGATGGATTACGGTGAAAATAAACACAATAAATATGTGGTTTGAAACCATTAAAGGGCAAGCTACATGGAAATGTAGTAAGCTAAAGGCGATTTTCTTATTTAAACGGGGATAGCAGGTCCATTCTATGTGTCATACTTGATCATTTCGCGATATTGACATATTTTTGCTGAAAGGATTTAGTAGAGAACATCGACGATAAAGTTCGCAACTTTTGGTCTCTGATAAAAAAAGCCTTGCCTGTACCGGAAGTAGCAGACGAGTAGCGTGACGTCACAGGTTGTGGAGCTCCTCACATCTGCACATTGTTTACAATCATGGCCACCAGCAGCGAGAGCGATTTGGACCGAGAAAGCGACGATTTCCCCATTAATTTGAGCGAGGATGAAAGATTTGTGGATGAGGAAAGTGAGAGTGAAGGACTAGAGGGCAGTGGGAGCGATTCAGATAGGGAAGATGCTGTGAGAGGCGGGTGGGACCTGATATTCAGCTGGGAATGACTAAAACAGTAAATAAACACTAGACATATATATACTCTATTAGCCACAACACAACCAGGCTTATATTTAATATGCCACAAATTAATCCCGCATAACAAACACCTCCCCCCTCCCGTCCATATAACCCGCCAATACAACTCAAACACCTGCACAACACACTCAATCCCACAGCCCAAAGTACCGTTCACCTCCCCAAAGTTCATACAGCACATTTCCCCAAAGTCCCCAAAGTTACGTACGTGACATGCACATTGCGGCACGCACGTACGGGCAAGCGATCAAATGTTTGGAAGCCGCAGCTGCATGCGTACTCACGGTACCGTGTCTGCGTATCCAACTCAAAGTCCTCCTGGTAAGAGTCTCTGTTGTCCCAGTTCTCCACAGGCCAATGGTAAAGCTTGACTGTCATCTTCCGGGAATGTAAACAATGAAACACCGGCTGTGTTTGTGTTGCTTCAGCCGGTCCGCAATACACCGCTTCCAACCTACAGCTTTCTTCTTTGTTGTCTCCATTGTTCATTGAACAAATTGCAAAAGATTCACCAACACAGATGTCCAGAATACTGTGGAATTTTGCGATGAAAACAGACGACTTAATAGCTGGCCACCATGCTGTCCCAAAATGTCCTCTACAATCCGTGACGTCACGCGCTGACGTCATCATACCGAGACGTTTTCAGCAGGATATTTCGCGCTAACCCGGCCGTATTGGCATGTGTTGCAATGTTAAGATTTCATCATTGATATATAAACTATCAGACTGCGTGGTCGGTAGTAGTGGGTTTCAGTAGGCCTTTAAGATACCAGTTACTCTTAATTAAATGTAGCTAAGCTACAGATGAAGCTATCCCCACAGAATTGTAGCAAGCCACACTACAAGCTACATAGCAAAAGTAACTTGCTACATCAAGACTACAAATATATAAATATGTATCTCAACTTAATGTACAACTTTCCACCATACACGTGGAAATCTAGTAAGCTAAGCTACCAGTTACTCTCAATTAAATGTAGCTAAGCTACAGATGAAGCTATCTCCACAGAATTGTAGTAAGCCACACTCCCAGCTACACGGCGAAAGTAACTTGCTACATCAACACTACAAATATATAAATATATATCTCAACTTAATGTACAACTTTCCACCAAACAGGAGATACCTTCTCCTCGTGTGGTTTCTGCCACCTCTGAAGATTGTGTTATGATTTTACATCCTGGTTTTGATGACCTGCCCTATCTTACCTCTGATTGGCTTGCCGTAATGTTTTCATTACCTTAGCCAATCGTGACTCATCATACGTAATCCAACCAATCATTATGGATGTTCTACTTATTTATTTTTGTTTTTTCCCCCTGCGATTTCAGTCCGTTTTCTTTCTTTTTCTTCTACAAACCCCGTTTCCATATGAGTTGGGAAATTATGTTAGATGTAAATATAAACGGAATACAATGATTTGCAAATCCTTTTCAACCCATATTCAGTTGAATATGCTACAAAGACAACATATTTGATGTTCAAACTGATAAACATTTTTTCTTTTGCAAATAATCATTAACTTTAGAATTTGATGCCAGCAACACGTGACAAAGAAGTTGGGAAAGGTGGCAATAAATACTGATAATGTTGAGGAATGCTCATCAAACACTTATTGAGGGACGGCGTGGCGCAGTGGGAGAGTGGCCGTCCGCAACCCAAGGGTCCCTGGTTCAATCCCCACCTAGTACCAACCTCGTCATGTCCGTTGTGTCCTGAGCAAGATACTTCACCCTTGCTCCTGATGGGTGCTGGTTAGTGCCTTGCATGGCAGCTCCCTCCATCAGTGTGTGAATGTGTGTGTGAAAGGGTAAATGTGGAAGTAGTGTCAAAGCGCTTTGAGTACCTTGAAGGTAGAAAAGCGCTATACAAGTACAACCCATTTATCATTTATTTATTTATTTGGAACATCCCACAGGTGAACAGGCAAATTGGGAACAGGTGGGTGCCATGATTAGGTATAAAAGTAGATTCCATGAAATGCTCAGTCATTCACAAACAAGGATGGGGCGAGGGTCACCACTTTGTCAACAAATGCATGAGCAAATTGTTGAACAGTTTAAGAAAAACCTTTCTCAACCAGCTATTGCAAGGAATTTAGGGATTTCACCATCTACGGTCCGTAATATCATCAAAGGGTTCAGAGAATCTGGAGAAATCACTGCACGTAAGCAGCTAAGCTCGTGACCTTCGATCCCTCAGGCTGTACTGCATCAACAAGCGACATCAGTGTGTAAAGGATATCATCACATGGGCTCAGGAACACTTCAGAAACCCACTGTCAGTAACTATAGTTGGTCGCTACATCTGTAAGTGCAAGTTAAAACTCTCCTATGCAAGGCGAAAACCGTTTATCAACAACACCCAGAAACGCCGTTGGCTTCGCTGGGCCTGAGCTCATCTAAGATGGACTGATACAAAGTGGAAAAGTGTTCTGTGGTCTGACGAGTCCACATTTCAAATTGTTTTTGGAAACTGTGGACGTCGTGTCCTCCGGACCAAAGAGGAAAAGAACCATCCGGATTGTTATAGGCGCAAAGTTGAAAAGCCAGCATCTGTGATGGTATGGGGGTGGATTAGTGCCCAAGACATGGGTAACTTACACATCTGTGAAGGCACCATTAATGCTGAAAGGTACATACAGGTTTTGGAGCAACATATGTTGCCATCCAAGCAACGTTACCATGGACGCCCCTGCTTATTTCAGCAAGACAATGCCAAGCCACGTGTTACATCAACGTGGCTTCATAGTAAAAGAGTGCGGGTACTAGACTGGCCTGCCTGTAGTCCAGACCTGTCTCCCATTGAAAATGTGTGGTGCATTATGAAGCCTAAAATACCACAACGGAGACCCCCGGACTGTTGAACAACTTAAGCTGTACATCAAGCAAGAATGGGAAAGAATTCTACCTGAGAAGCTTAAAAAATGTGTCTCCTCAGTTCCCAAACATTTACTGAGTGTTGTTAAAAAGAAAGGCCATGTAACACAGTGGTGAACATGCCCTTTCCCAACTACTTTGGCACATGTTGCAGCCATGAAATTCTAAGTTAATTATTATTTGCAAAAAAAAAATAAAGTTTATGAGTTTGAACATCAAATATCTTGTCCTTGTAGTGCATTCAATTAAATATGGGTTGAAAATGATTTGGAAATCATTGTATTCCGTTTATATTTACATCTAACACAATTTCCCAGCTCATATGGAAACGGGGTTTGTATATCCACATACCAAAGTGGCCTGGGTCGGATTTGAATACATCGGAATTGCACTGTTCACATTGACAAGAAAAAAATCAGATACTGTCAAGAGTTGAAGCGTGGATGGCAGCTTCAGCAATTTGACCCCAAGATGCAGTAGACAACAGGCAGATGGCGAGTAAAATCACATAACTTATAAAACAAAAGAAATACAGTCACGAGGGAGTCGGAAAACAGCAAAGGGAAGCGAGTGCGAAAATAAATGCACAAGTCACGAAACTTGCCTTGATGAACATTAGGCATAGCAATGTGCAGGACTGATGTCATTAGACATAACGAGTGACATAGAACCGACGCTGTCTGTAACTAAAAAGGATACTGATTGGCAATCTGACGCAGGTGTGCCCCAGTTGCCAATCAGGTAGCAGGTGTGGACGCCTGTGCACGGAGAGAGGAAGTGAAATAACAAAATAAGGGCACAAGATAGGAACTAAAATACCACACACAGATAAAAAGTAAGCATTAGTCCAAAATAAGTCACCAGGGTGTGGCAGATACAGGTCACATGTGGGCAAAATAAATTACCCTTCTGCATTTGACACATCCCCTTGTTCCACCCCCTGGGAGGTGAGGGGAGCAGTGAGCAGTAGCGGTGGCCGCACTCGGGAATCATTTTGGTGATATAACCCCCCCAATTCCAACCCTTGATGCTGAGTGCCAAGCAAGGAGGTAATGGGTCCCGTTTTTGTTAGTCTTTGGTATGAACTCACGACCTACCGGTCTCAGAGCAGACACTCTAACCACAAGGCCACTGAGCATTGCTGCAACTTTCTGAAAAAGCTGCTGCGAAATCAGACATTTTAGGCCACCGCAATCACAAAAAATGCCGGTGAAATCCTGGAGGGATCAGCAGTCACTTTAAGGGGGAAAAAAATACATAATTTCCGCAGCATCAGGACAGAAATGACTTTGGACAGCTGAACAGTCAACTGTGTTGCTCTATTAACACTTCCCATAAGCGTTTGCAGCCTGAGGCACCAATTAGTTGTAGATGGAGAGGGGAACGTGCAGGGTTCATGCAAGTCTCCTTGCTGCCCTGCTGGATGGTTAAAACACACAACAACAGAATTATGTTTATCTAACAGGAACATTTCATTTGGGCTTTTTTTTTAAATGCAAATGTGATTGCTTCTTAGTCTGTGTGTTGAATAGACTGTAAATTAGTGATTAAAGAAGTTTTGTTGTTGTCTCTGTGTGTAATCCACGCACTTCTTCAAAGATGACATTTGAAGCAAACACATTGTTTGTTTCTATTACAAAGAGTTCATGCGCAAAAACAGATATCTCCATTTTGTGTAAAACAATGTTCTGAGTAAATCCGTGTTTTTTGAGGAGATTTTCATGAAAACGCCATTTTGCTGATGTTGGTTGCAAATTAATCATTCCTAACATTCAAAATGTTAGTCTCAATTTGGACTCAAAAAGGGAATTTTGATAATTGTGTAAACATTTTTCAGCTAAAACAGACAACTCCACATGTGTCTTTCCCCTAAAAGCAGGTGAAATCAGATCAGTTTTTTCAGAAATACTTTGAAAAATTCATCACTGTGATGAATTAATTTCATCCAAACAAACACCTTTTTTTGACAGCTCCCTGGACAAGGGGGTCCGGGCTTTACATTGACAGCTGCATTATGACATCATTACGTTGACAGCTGCATCACAAGACAACAGCAGAGTAAACACACAACTCAGTTTGTCATTGGAGAGAGTAGTGGCTACACACGCATCCTGTGCATCATGTACACAAGGAATAAACGGCATTTTTCCCACCGCTCTGTGTTGACCTCTCTTGCTCACGGACCGCTCAAATTTTTCAGGACACCGTCTCTTTTTGCGAGGCAAGGGGGCCACACAATTAGGGATGATACTCGAAACCGATTTTCCCGGTTGTTCGATAATAAAAGAACCGAGTCCTCGGACTCAAATTCTTTTTTGAGAACCGGTACCCGTTATCGAGACCACTATAGTTAAGAAAAAGAGTTGGTTCTTTATTCGAATCCCTCAGAACGAATCCCGCCCCGACCAGAAATGCTCCGTGTGACATCACAAGAAATGACGTCACGTAGCTCAGTCATTAGGCGCAGATAGCGAAAGCAGGACAAAAATGGACCGGAAAAAGCGCTCCAAGGTGTAATAAAGTTCAAAACAAAAGGTATAATCCAATGAATAACTTTACTGAGAGATTTGAGCAGGGTACAAACACATGACGAACACTTTTACGACCAACCGGAAACATAGCAACCAGGCTAGCAACGCACCTCCTTTTCGGCAGCTGTCGCAACGTTCTTAAAGCAACCGCAGCACATACATATATATATACAACATATATGACATGATCTCCCTTTGTTAACTTTTGTTTTTCTTTCCTTGTAAACAAAACAAAATCACACTGTATACTGTATGTGTTGTCAGTCTAATTATAAATAATGCAGACGAGGCGTGTTGGCTGAGTTCTTGACGTTTACTTTCACAGCGTGCTCATAACCTCATTCTTAGCTGCTGGGTGACGACATGCAACAACACTTTTCGGGGCTACCGCGCATGCTCGTCACTCCCGTTGCATGCTGGGTAGTGTAGTTGTTATATTCCTTAGCTCATAACATCTTTCCCCCTATAAAGAAATAATGTTAACTCAATAAAGTGTATTTCTTTTTTTAGCTTTAACTTTTCATTTTTTAGCATTGTAACCACATTTGCAAACAACTTTTCTCTTCATAGAATTGTCTTTCAATAAAGAAATAAAGTGCAAAAATGTCAAAGCATCATAACAAACAGTTATGTCAAATAGCAGCAGAAGTGCACTTTTTGGAGAGCTGTATTATTTTCAGTTTTGTGCCCAAGGGACTGATTTTACTTAACACTATATTATTATTTATACACCTATAGTGATCACAGAGACAGGTTGTTTTTGTGTTACTGTATATATTTGTTTTTCTGAAAAATCCCACTTAATATACTATGGGTAACAACAGTCAATATTTATTTATTTTATTTAATTTTTTTAGGGGGGTAACAGTCAATATTTATTTATTTATTTATTAGATTACATTTTGTTCTTATATAATAAAAGTGAGCTTTTGTTAAACCAAATATTGTGTGTTTTTTTCCATATACAACAACCTATCTGGACTCGATAAGAGAATCGCTAAGGAATCGGTTCGATAAGAGGATTCGATAATAGGCTCGAACTCGATAATTTCTTATCAAACATCATCCCTACACACAATCACTGATTTCATCAAAGTTACTCACTATTGATGCTTTAATTTAGTTACAATGACGGTAAGTCAGACAGGAAGTGAGCGAACATGAGCGCTAATATTGGAGGACGTCGTTAAATTCCGATGCACTGATTGGTCTTATGGATTTGTTTGTTTGCGTCACAAAGAGAGAAGGGCGATTGTCCCTTTCTGAAGTAAAATGGCATTTTAAACAGTCAAATGAAAAAGATAAGTCGCTTGGGTGGAACATTTTATTTTACATCCTGGTAGAGATTGGTGTAAACTATGTAGTGGTATTCACAGCTCAAAATCTATTTATTAGTTTGTATTTGACTGAGTGGAGTAAAAATGTCATCCCAAACCAACCAGCAAGCATTGTAAAACACATAGTTTTACGTTTCCATAAAACACACAAATGAGTCCCTTCCCTTTAAGAAAATACTCAGAATCTCAACTCCTTATCTGTAAAAAATGCAAGGGGTGTCCCGATCTGATATTGATATCAGATATCAGCACGATATCAGCAAAAAAAAAAACAAGTATGGGATTACATGGGCTTGCATGTAATGTGTGATATAATCTCTGACACAAGCAGTCATGCAGCGTGTTTACTTGTGCAAAGCTGAATAGCCAGTTAACATCTAAATGTCCTCCAATAAACACACAAGGTTGGTCTTTTCTGGTATTTTAGTCATGTCATTTACAAATAACCAAATAACCATAATACTAACCAAGTATTTGTCACGGCTGGGCATGGTATTGAGGTTTGTGATTCCAAAATGCAGAGGAACAGCAGGAGCCAGAAGCAGTATGTAGGTAAAGAAACTTCATGGGTTATTGCGGCCACTACTGGTTCCCAAAAAAATAAAAAATAAAAATAAAAAAGATAACCTCTCCACTTCAATTTAAAGAAGGCATTAGTCCATGCCACAGCGTCACTGTTTACGGCATGTTGTACAACATTAGATCAGTGGTTTTAACCTGGGTTCGATCGAACCCTAGGGGTTCGGTGAGTCGGCCTCAGGGGTTCGGCGGAGCCTCCGCCGCGGAGGTCAAGACACACCCGACTCATCGTGTAAATAAAAACTTCTCCCTATCGGCGTATTACGGATACCCCCAAACAATGTTCCTTCTAATGTTCCATCTGATTTGCAGGTGTGTAATTTGTTGTGAGTTCATGCACTGTGTTGGTTTTGTTCTTTGAACAAGGTAATGTTCATGCACGGTTCATTTTGTGCACCAGTAAAAAAACATATAACTTTGACTTGAATTTGAAAAAAAAACATTTTATTTTTCCTAAAGAAGGGTTTAGTGAATGCGCATATGAAACTGGTGGGGTTTGGTACCTCCAACAAGGTTAAGAACCACTGCATTAGATTGAGCATTTACGTAATACTGTGAGTTTTTGGATCGAAGGGGTTACATATTTTTAATCAATATCCCACCCACTATCGGACCTTCCATAATTGTAAATTTGCTACGTCATGAGTTTAACTTCATGAATTATTGTGCCCAAAAGGTGTTGCCAAAAAACAAGTTACCACTCCACTTCACTTTAAAGACACCATAACACCATTCCAAAATGTTAAAAAAAATTGTTAGTGTTTTTCATACTTAATATTGCTCTCTGTTTGAGTAATTTCACCTTCTTCTAAAATTCCACACTTCAAAATAATACAATTATTTCTGATTCCTGCTGATATTTTATTGCATCAAAAAAGGTGTTGGCCAATACTCAAGGCTCCAATAAGTGTGTGAAAAAGTCACACCCTTATGAAATACATCTGTGACACAAATGCTTTCCTCATTCAAACCTCGACACCAGGGTTTTTTAACCATAGGGCTGGGGTCCATTGTTGGGCCGCACACCCCCTAGAGGGACACTAAAAAATATATTTTTCTCAGCTGTATGGGCTGCTGCTGTACTCAGTTGTAATACACTTTTACACCACTTGTGGCAGTAATGACATTGTCAAACAAACAGACGAAGTCTGAAGCTAAAGTCAAAATTGTCTTAAGTGCTAAAATTATAACTACAGAGGTAAAGCTGTACTTTCATTTGCAATTAAATTTTATTGACAGTTTAATTATGACACATATTATTTATTATTAATTTAGTTTATTTTAGCCCTACAAAATGGTATATTTATTTTTCATCAGTGACATTTAAGGCCCTTCTTGATTAGTACTTACTTTTCTGATCAGTCTGACCTAAGTCTAGGGTTTATGGGTTAAATAAATACAAATAATTGTGATTAACATATGGTTTCATATCATTTGACAAGGTTGTAAACTGGAAATAGGTTAGATATAATTATTGATTAGGATTAAAATCAAGAGTAAGATTACTAATTCAGTGTTAATATATGAGTGGGCCCTGAGCCTTTCTGCAGTGGAACCTCTGCTCTACACCACCATAGGTAAGACCAAAGAATAGTCCAATGACCTCTGGGTCAAGATTGGAAGGGAGGGCAAGAAACTGTAAAGGAAGCACAACCAGAGTCAAAAGTCACTGTGCTATGCCTATTGATAACATTTTTACTAATGGTTTTGACAACAAGACTAAAAGTGTTCTGATAATATCTGACATCAGTGATCATCAACCAGTATTTATAATATATGATGGGAATTACAAGAAGAGGAACATGGAAAGATAAAAACACATTTCAAAGACTACGCACAGAACAAAGTATGAATGACTTTGAGAACAACGTTGGGATAATGTGTACAGTGAAGAGGTGTGAAAAAAGAACAATCAACAATGGGATTAAAAAATCCTTGTAACAAAAAAAATATATTTATAACACAAAAATCTATAGAAAATAAGTACAAAAAGTATAAGAACAAACTAACCAGAATACTACGAACATGGAGGAAATGATAGCATTTATTAGACACGAACAAAAACAACATGAGAGCTTTGTGGGGTATACTAAATAGTATCATTAAAAATGAGAAGAAAGAAAGAAATAATACCCACGATACTTTTTAGATGGAAATATAAAAATTGACATTGTGAACAAAGTAGTTGACGGCTTCAATTAATACTTTGGAAATATTGGAACCAATACCAGAGGATACCAAGGATACCAGAAACTGGGTCTGTTGAGGACTTGAATGACATCATACATGACATCATACAGTGGATAGAAATCCCAACTCATTGTTCCTCAAAAACGTGACAAAATAGGAAATATTCAAAATTGTAAAGACATTTAAATCCAAGACCTCAACTGACTGTCATGGAAGTCATATGAAAGCGAAAAAATAAGTAATTGAAAAGAGTACACTGCTTAAAAAAACAAAGGGAACACTTAAACCACACACTCTACGTCAATCACACTTCTGTGAAATCAAACTGTCCACTTAGGAAGCAACACCGATTGACAAGCAATTTCACATGCTGTTGTGCAATTGGAATAGACAGCCTGTAGTTTTGTACTTTAATTGTGAGTCTGAGTCCAAATCCAGACCTCCATGGGTTAATAAGTTTGATTTCCATTGATAACATTTGTGGGATTTTGTTGTCAGCACATTCCATTATGTAAAGATCAGAGTATTTATTAAGAATATATCATTCATTCAGATCTAGGATGTGTTATTCAAGTGTTCCCTTTATTTTTTTGAGCATTTTATATTTGCAATCTGTCATTTCCAACTGGCAAATTCCCAAACAAAATGAAAATAGCAACTTCCTACTCCTTTTCGGGCATATTGTAAACATATGTGATGTATCATATTGAAACTGTATACATGTTCGAAATAAACTTCAACCAACCAACCAATATTACTTGACATACTTACAGAATGTTTCTCTACTAAAGGTACACAAAGACTTTACTGCATTGTTATTGAGTAAAAAAGGATTTTCTATAATAACGTTCAGGGCTGTCCAAACTTTTTCCACCAAGCGCCACATACTGAAAAGTCAAAGTATGCGGGGGCCATTTTCATTTATTTTAATTGTTTTTGGTTCAAAAAATGTTGAAAACAGATATTTATATATTTTGTGGAGGTGTACGATGGATGAGGCAGAAGTCAAAGAATAAGTGCATCAATCCTTTACCTTCTACTTAGACAGAACAGGAACAGCTCAACAGCTCAACTGGTGACTTCCTTGTTCCCTTTAACCCTCCCCTCTTGGTGAATATCTCTCTCTTTATATACATACCTATTGTGATCACCAGACAGCCCCCCGCAGAATTCACCAAGATAAATAGAAATTTACACAACAATCTACACATGTAACAGTCCACACTGCAATGGCCAGATTGGGCGGCCAAAACGGCTGAGCTTCACCGCAAGTAGGATTGTCCCGATACCAATATTTTGGTACCGGTATTTTGATACTCTTCTATACTTTTCTAAATAAAGGGGATCACAAAAAACATACTTGCCAACCTTGAGACCTCCGATTTCAGGAGGTGGGGGGTGAGGGTGGGTGGCGTGGTTGGGGGCTTGGTTAAGAGGGGAGGAGTATATTTACAGCTAGAATTCACCAAGTCAATTATTTCCTATATATATATATATATATATATATATATATATATATATATATATATATATATATATATATATATATATATAGGAAATACTTGACTTTCAGTGAATTCTAGCTATATATATATATATATATATATATATATATATATATATATATATATATATATATATATAAATAAATAAATAAAAGAAATACTTGAATTTCAGTGTTCATTTATTTACACATATACACACACATGACACTCATCTACTCAATGTTGAGTTAAGGGTTGAATTGTCCATCCTTGTTCTATTTTTCTAACCATGCTGAACACCCTCTCTGATGATGCATCCTGCTTCGTTTCCTTGTTGTGTGCGCAGTTGTGCACTGCACTCTCTAAAAGCCGTAGATGTTATTGTCATATATGCATGTACAGTAGATGGCAGTATTGTCCTGTTTAAGAGTGTCACAACATTGCTGTTTACGGCAGACGAACTGCTTTACGGTAGACGAAAACGTGACCGCTGTTGTTGTGTGTTGTTGCCGCGCTGTGAGGACTTTAATGAAACTGCCTAACAATAAACCCACATAAGAAACCAAGAACTCGCCCTCGATCATTCTATAGTTATAACGTGATTGGGCAGGCACACTGTTTATATTGTGGGAAAGCGGACGTGAAAACAGGCTGTCGACACATCACTCAGGTCCGCCTGAATTTCGGGAAATTTTCGGGAGAAAATTTGTCCCTGGAGGTTTTCGGGAGAGGCGCTGAATTTTGGGAGTCTCCCGGAAAATCCGGGAGGGTTGGCAAGTATGACAAAAAATTGCATTATTGGCTTTATTTTAACAAAAAATGTTACGGTGACTCAAACATAAGTTTCTTATGGCAATCGAAAAACAATTTTGGTCTTAAATAAAATAGTGAACATACTAGACAACTTAGTAGTAAGCAAGCAAACAAAGGCTCCTAATTTTTCTGCTGATATATGCAGGAACAAATTGTTACATTTCCCATTCTATTATTTCGTCAAAATTATGAGGGAGAAGCTGTAAAAAAGGGATTATTAATCTACTTGTTCATTTACTGTTAATATCTGGTTATTTTCTGTTTAAACATGTTCTATCTACACTTCTGTTAAAATTTAATAAACACTTATTTTTCTGTTGTTTGATACTTTACATTAGTTTTGGATGATACCACAAATGTGGGTATTGATCCGATACCACGTAGTTACAGGTCATACATTGGTCACATTCAAAGTCCTTATGTATTCAGGGACGTATTTCCTGCGTTTATAAACATAATATAGGTTTTCAAAAAAGGAAGAAAGATTTTGTGACAATAAAAAATATGGCTGTAATCATTGTAGTATCGACTAGATACACTCTTGTACTTGATATCATTACAGTGGATGTCAGGTGTAGATCCACCCATGGGAGTTGTTTACATTGAGGAGCGCTAGCTTTTGTTAGCGGTGACGCCCGTGAGCTATATCCCGTGAGCTATTGTGTCTGTAGTGAAGCATGTTTAGCTAATCTTCATCATGCAGGGTTGATACTTGTGAGAAACTTACTTCATTTGTCGCCATGGAGGCCAGGATTAGTGATTTAGAAGTAGCTAAAACACCGCCAACTGCGGATAGACGTTAGCCACTAGCTAGCTCGCCATGTTTTAAAGCACCTTTTGTAGGGCGGCGTTTCAGTGTTATAGCTTCACTTTTATTGTTAGTTTTAAGCCAAAATGTGTCCATTCTCCCTTTTTTGTCGACACACCGTGTCTTATTGTAAGTAGTCCGTGATTGTGCACTGCCGAACATGCTCCTGTTAAAAAAAAAAAAAACAATGAAAAAAAAGGGAACCAGTATTTTTCAAAGGGATTATAGTACCGTTTTTGATTAATTAGTAGTGGTGCTGTACTAGTACCAGTTTACTGTACAACCCTAACCACAAGGGCATCCTGGGTCGAATCAGGCCCTGAGAGATTCTCAATGGTGGACCCTGAGGCTTAGCCTGGAGGGCGACCTTGCCAAGGGTGTTTGGCCAGCTCCACTGGCACCCCAATATCCACAAGGGCAGGCTTAAGCCGGCCTATGGCCACCCGCCCCGCTTTGCTACCCCACCTCCACAACAAAGTTCTTAGCACCTGCCTTCACCACTCGAAAGGGTCCATCATAGGGGGCCTGCAACAGGCTCCGTTGGCGGTCATGCCATATGAAATCATACTTGACCGATGGCAGGTCCCTAGGAATATAAAACTGTTGGAGGCCGTGGTAGGAAGTCTGAATGCAAACAAAATTACCCAATGTGTCCCTGAACATAGCTCGCTGGGCCGCAGCTGACCAGGGAATCGCAGAAGTTGGAAAAAAAACTCCCCTGGAATCAGTAGCGTCTGCCCAAACACCAGCTTTGCCAACAAGACTTGGAGATCCTCCTTGGGTGCTTGGATGATGTCAAAAAAATGTGTGCCTCCAGCCCACAGGTACCAAAGGGCGTGGCTGGCCCATACACCACGTCCTCCAGCTGCAGGGCTGTGAGAGCCGTCCGATAGGCTTGAACGGTGGAGTCCCCAGCCTGGTCGCTCACCGTGGTGGCATAGTTTAGGTCCAAATGCGGAACCTGCACCTGCTTGGGAAAAACAGCGACACGATTGTCCTTGCCTGACACTTGCTGGATGAATGTCTGTCGTATACTCCGATATGGCAGAAAGCTGACGTTGCTGTCTACTAGACCACGGCTCAGAGGTCTTGCCCATGGGAAACTTTAGTGACTTACGGTCTACAAAGCTAGGAATCTCCAGCCCTCCAACAAAAGTTCCTCAATCTCGTTACCTTGCGTAATGACAATAAAGCTGATTCTGATTCTGAAAAACATGAGATAACGACAGACGTGGAAGTCGAACCAAATCCTTAACAAAAGGTACTGTACTGCCTTTTCGTTTCGCTTCAAAACGCCCCTACCCACTGCTCCCACACCGCTCCCACTGCATAGTCAGATGCATCCTTTGGAAGGGCAATTTCGGCAATCTGTGATGGATGCGCCAGTAGAGCAGCGCTAGCCAAAACATTTTTAGCAGCTGTAAACGCATCAGTCATCGTTGGAGACCAATTCACCTCCTCTGTTGGTCTCTTGCCTCACAAGGCATTATACAAAGGGCACATGAGGTGGGTAGCGCGGTGAAGGAACCAGTTGTAAAAGTTCACCATGCCCAGAAACTCCTGCAGGGCCTTTACAATTCATGGATGTGGGCACCTGTTGACAGCCTCCAGCCTTGCTGGAAGAAGGATAATCCCTTGATGTGTGACATGGTGGCCATGGAAGGTAATGGCTGCCCGGCCAAACACATACTTTTACCTCTTGAAGAGTTTTTTAGAGGTGTCCAAGGTGCTCCTCTTTTGACGCGCTGGCCACCAAACAAAAGTGGCACGTCGCGTAGCACAGTGTCCATCAATTGCTGAAACGTGGAAAATCCTGTCTACCTCCATAGCCAGAGCCCCTGCCCTTGGTTGAAGTGAGGAGAGAGCTGGCTGGCATAGTGCACACCGGTGCCGGGAGCTGACCTAGGAAGATGTGTACCTACAGGAATGAGGGGTCTGCCGAGCCCAGCACAGCCAGCATTCCTTCTATTAACTCAGAAGGTCTGCTATTGCTTAGGCCATTCAGGGACAGCAAGCGGTCTGCCTTTTCGATCTCAGATAGCTCAAACAACCGTAAAAGGAACGCCTTGAGTGTGTCGTACTTGCCGCTCGCTGGGTGATCCTCCAATACGGCCATTGCTCTGGCTGTTCTAGATTAATCCAGCGCGGCCACAACATGGAAGTATTTTATCATATCTTGCATAATTCCCCTGAGCTGGAACTGGGCTTCGATATGCTAAAACCACGGGCGTGGATTGTTCTGTCAGAAGTCGGGCAATTTGATTATCGCGGCATATATAGCGCTGACATTAGCCGCATCCCTAGCAGTGAGCAGCGCGCGTCCAGCTGCATTGTCCTCGTTGTTGTTATATGGGGGCTACCAATGTGAAGGTGTACGATTGATGAGGCAGGGTCGAAGATAAAGTGCATCAATCCTTTCTTTTCCACTGAGACAGTTACAACAAGAACAGCTCAACTGGTGACTTCCTAGTTCCTTTTAACCCGGAACCGGAAATACTCCACTCTTGGTGAATATCTCTCTTTCTCTATTCAATTTAAAGATACATATTTGTTTCAGCTCTCTGCTACAGGTGGCTAAGTATATTATTATTAATTATTAGTTCTAACATTTCAGCTTTTTCTCATTATGTTTTGATTTTTCTTACATTTTGTTGCTGTTTTTTCCCTGTAAGAATAATAATAATAATAATGTTACATATTTAACAGTGTTTATTATTGTTGTTGTAACTATTTAAATTAATTAATCCATAAGTTAGTATTATTTTTATAATTAACCAATAAACTAACCAAACTTTGTTTACATTTTTATTCTAATTTATTTTATTTTCAAGAGCAAGGACCTTTTGATCATTTTTATTTAGAAAAATGCTAAACACACACACACACACACACACACACACACATATATACATATATATATATATATATATATATATATATACCGTATTTTTCGGACTATAAGTCGCAGTTTTTTTCATAGTGCGACTTATACTCAGGACCGACTTATGTGTGAAATTATTAACACATTACCGTAAAATATCAAATAACATTATTTAGCTCATTCACGTAAGAGACTAGAGATATAAGATTTCATCGGATTTAGCGATTAGGAGTGACAGATTGTTTGGTAAACGTATAGCATGTTCTATATGTTATAGTTATTTGAATGACTCTTACCATAATATGTTACGTTAACATACCAGGCCCGTTCTCAGTTGGTTATTTATGCGTCATATAACGTACACTTATTTAGCCTGTTGGTCACTATTCTTTATGTATTTTAAATTGCCTTTCAAATGTCTATTCTTGGTGTTGGGTTTTATCAAATAAATTTCCCCAAAAAATGCGACTTATACTCCAGTGTGACTTATATATGTTTTTTTCCTTCTTTATTATGCATTTTCAGCCAGTGCGACTTATACTCCGGAGCGACTTATACTCCGAAAAATACGGTGTATATATATATATATATATATATATATATATATATATATATATATATATATATATATATATAATTATTATTTTATTTTTTTATTTTTTTAAAGACAAAACTTTATGTCAGCTCTGTGTTAAAGGTGACTAACAATATATTGTGAATTGTTAGTTTGTAAATATCAGCTTTTTTTATTACATTCCAATTTTTGGCTGCTTTTTCCTACATTTTCAATGTTGTTGTTTTTCTGACCATATGCTGCGGGCCAACTAAACTCTGTCTGCAGGCCACAATTGGCCCTCGGGCCGCACTGTGTACATCCCTGAGTTACCATAGAAATAATGGACTGTTCATATCTTTGTAAGAGAGTAAAGTTACACAACTACTGCATCTCACAATATCGTGAAAATACAAGAATATTGATACAGGGCTCTTAGTTATTATTCATATTATTTCATGCAATATATGTCCAAACTGGAGGCCTGACACCACTCACAATGAAACGCTGTGCTCGGAGCTTAATTGCAGTATGATTGAATGTTCTCGACATTTGCTACTTTTGACGACTGCATTGTAGGAAATGTCTCGCCTGAGGCAGCGATCAGGAGTTCAGTGATCTCATTAACGTTTCAATGTATCATTTTAGAAAACGTATCTTTAGAAAAAGCAACATTTAACCTGCGGGGATCAATGCATATGTATCAACACATAAATATTCAATTTTCTTATTTTCTTTAAATTTCATTTGGTATGTTCTATCCATCTAATAGTTATTACTTTTGAGATTGAGGCCAGATGCAATTAATTTGATACATCTTGTGCTAAAAGCAATATAACGTGGGTCAATATGTGCTTAAGTATATGAACAAAATATCTTAGCTTTGTGTTATAGCTGACAAAGCAAATTCATGTAATATCTAATAATATATCTCACTAATAATCAGCAAGGGTGTCCCATAGGGATGATGTTTGAAACCGGTTCTCCCGGTTGTTCGATAAGAAAAGAACCGATTCCATGGACTCGAATCCCTTTTTGAGAACCGGTACCCGTTATCGAGCCCACTATAGTAAAGAAAAAGAGTTGGTTTTTTATTCGAATCCCTGGGAACGAATCCCGTCCCACAAGAAATGCCCCATGGGACATCACAAGAAATGACGTCACGTAGCTCAGTCATTAGGCGCAGATAGGGAAAGCAGGAAAAACAATTGACCGGAAAAAGCGCTCCAAGGTGTAATAAAGTTCAAAACAAAAGGTATAATCCAATGAATAACTTTACTGAGAGATTTGAGCAGGGTACAAACACACGACGAACAGTTTTACGACCAACCGGAAACATAGCAACCAGGCTAGCAACGCACCTCCTTTACGGCAGCTGTCGCAACGTTCTTAAAGCAACCACAGCACATACATATATATACAACATATATGACATGATCTCCCTTTTTTAACTTTTGTTTTCCTTTCCTTGTAAACAAAACAAAATCACACTGTATATGCATTCACAGCTTTTCTTTTCAAGTCTTCGAAAACAAGATCCTGCCACCACATTTGATTATACCTTTTGTTTTGAACTTAACTACATGGTGTCAGAAGTGAAGGAAAGTCAGGTCGCGGCAAGAAAATGGCCAAGTTTAATCCTCCAGTTAATTTTGCGTTCGACCGACCAAATGAATGGGGAGATTGGAAACTACGTTTCCAACGGTATCGCATAGCAACAAAACTAGCAAAGGAGGACGGTAAAGTACAGGTCAGTTGCCTGATATATGCTATGGGTCCAGAGGCTGAAAACATTTTCAAGTCGTTCACGTTGTCAGAGGATGATCATAAAAAGTTTGACGTTGCGTTAGGAAAATACGACGAGTACTTTTATCCCAAACGGAACGTAATCTAGGTGCAGGAGATCGCCCGCGGACGTGGGGAATTTGCATACAGAGGAAAACAACAGTAATAAAAGTGAGCTTTTGTTAAACCAAATATTGTGTGTTTTTTTCCATATACAAAAACCTATCTGGATTCGATAAAAGAATCAATAAGGAATCGATTCGATAAGAGGATTTGATAATGGGCTCAAACTCGATAATTTCTTATCAAACATCATCCCTATTGTCCCAATACAACGTTATCACTTCCGATACGATAGTGATATTGGGAACTTTGAGTATTGGCTTCAACTGACATTGATCAGATACAATATAAGCACAAACCAAGTACATACTTGTATTATTTTGTAGTGAGGAATGTAAGCAATACTTCATCAAGTTAAGATCATGATGCATTATGTTTGCAATTAATAATAATAATAATAATAATAATGATAACTTGTCTAGGGTGTACCCCGCCTTCCGCCCGATTGTAGCTGAGATAGGCTCCAGCGCCCCCCGCAACCCCAAAAGGGAATAAGCGGTAGAAAATGGATGGATGGATGGATAATAATAACTGGGATTTATATAGCGCTTTTCTAAGTACCCAAAGTCGCTTTACATGTAGAACCCATCAATCATTCACACCTGGTGGTGGTAAGCTACTTTCATAGCCACAGCTGCCCTGGGGTAGACTGACGGAAGCGTGGCTGCAATTTGCGCCAACGGCCCCTCCGACCACCACCAATCATTCATCATTCAGTTCCCCGGTGTGAGTGGCACCAGGGGCAAAGGGTGAAGTGTCCCGCCCACGGACACAACGGCAGCGATTTTTTGGATGGTAAGAGGCGAGGAGCGAACCTGCAACCCTCAGGTTTCTGGCACGGTTGCTCTACCCACTACGCCATGCCGCCCCCCAATTAAGGAAGGTCCAATCTGGTCAAATATAGTGGAATGGATATTCATGCAGAATATACAACCTCTCCGATCCAAAAAGCCAAAGTATCATGTAAATGAAGGTTCCCTATTACGTCGATCGCGAGCTACCGGTCGATCGCGGAGGGTGTGTCAGTCGATCATCAGCCAGGCATTTAAAAAAATAGACCTAAACATTAGCGATCATCAATCTTCCCCAAGACGTCACTTTCGTCACTTGATCGACATTTACGGCACCCGAGGGTCTTGTGAGTGGACACTGGCTGCTCCGAGCTCATTATTAAGAAAAAATGACCGACAGGAAGGCGAGAAACACTTTTAATTTATACAGACTCTCGCGCCGTACCTGCTGCGAAAACTCTAAAGACCGACTGCACAGTTCCTATCTTCACAATAAAAGCAGTGCTTCATCCTGCCTGCGCTAATAAAATAAGAGTCTCAGAAAGCTAGTGTGCACAAGCAAGCAAGCTACAGAGTTTGCCGCCAGTGTATTTATTTTGAAGTGTATAAAAACAAGTATGGAAGCGGGACAAATAAGATGCCAAAAACCAACCACTTTCATGTGGTATTGGACAGAAAGGATGACTTTTTTTCTCCTACATTGAAAAATGTAGAGGTTATCAGCACAACTGTCTGATTCCAATCAATGCAAGTCATCAGACTCAGGTAATACACCAACTTATATTCTTGTCTTCATGAAAGAAAATGAAAGGAAGGAATCTATATGTGTTAAACATGCTTGTATTATCATTAAACACCTTTAAATTGTTAAATTAAATTAAAAAATATAAATTATATATATAAATTAGGTAGATCCCCTCGACTTAATCAATTGAAAAGTAGCTCTCCTGCAGAAAAAGTGTGGGCCCACCTGATGTAAATGCTCAATTTAATGTTGCGCAACATGCAGTAAACAGCGACGCAGCGGCTGCAACCCATTTATAGCACAGTAGTTAGCTGACACAGTTGCTAGAGGGTAAATCAATTAACCTAGCACTGTTTTCATGTCATCTATGTGGATTTTGAGTAGTTTTTTTCCCTTTTTTTTGCCGATACCTCGTGGGCACAATTATTCATTGAGTTAAGATATGACACAGTAAGCTGAATGAAGCGGACACGTTTGTTACTGGATGCTTTCTAATACGCTCCTGCCTTATGGACTTTGTATCTGTAAGTAATATGCAACTATAATTATTTGATACTTGTTTATATTGACAAATGTGCTGTTTTAGACTGCAATATTGTTCAATTAAGGACACTTATTATTTATGTCTAGTTTGTGTGCTATTGTGTGCTTAGCTATTGTGTAGCTGCTAGAACTTAGTAACCTAGAGCCTACCATGTTCACCTTTTATAAATGACTTCAACAAAATACAAGAAAATCCCGATACAACGTTTTCACTTCCAATACGATACCTGACACAATATCAGCAGGAATCATATATACTTTTATTATTTTGTAGTGTGGAATGTTAGAAAAGGTTTGATTAAGAGAAATTAGTTAAACAGGACAATGGTAGGTTTTTGACCATTCGATACTTTTTTTTTACTGAGAGCTGATATCAAAATCAAAACGAAAAAGCTCTAATAATCAGTAAATTTTTCCCCCTAAATGCCAAAATGCTGCACTTGCAAAAAAACATAAACCGATGATTTTACAATAATGGATTTATTTGTTAAAATTAGTTCCAAATAACTATGTTTACTTTGTAACACATAGAAATAAAATATGAGTCGTGTCCTTGTTCCTTTTTTTCAGTAAGAAATTATTATGGATTTGGACATTTTGATACAGTTACACATTAATAGACGTTTGCTGACTTATTTTGAAGGGACAGTGACTCTCGTTGACTCGTTCTTAACCTAAAAAAAACCTTAAAAAAATAAAAAATAAAAATAAAAAAGATAACCTCTCCACTTCAATTTAAAGAAGGCATTAGTCCATGCCACAGCGTCACTGTTTACGGCATGTTGTACAACATTAGATCAGTGGTTTTAACCTGGGTTCGATCGAACCCTAGGGGTTCGGTGAGTCGGCCTCAGGGGTCCGGTGGAGCCTCCTCCGCGGACGTCAAGACACACCCGACTCATCGTGTAAATAAAAACTTCTCCCTATCGGCGTATTATGGATACCGGATACCCCTAAACAATGTTCCCTCTAATTTTCCATATGCGTGAGCAAACGCAAAAACTCCTTGAGCATTCAGTGGAGCACATGTGAGCGACGTCAGACGTGCACACGGTGGCCACACCTGTCCCAAACCTGACTAAATAACAAGTTAAATGTTTTATTATTATAATCAAATGACAGCAGTCATTTCAATATTTTCTAATATAAGTGTTTTGGCCCAAAAACAATGACAATAACAAAAAATATTGTTTTTCATTAGCTGTGTACTAGTATTGTATGTCTGGGTGGGGTTCCTGCTTTGGAAAAAATGTGTACCCCTTTCAGATATCGCATTTAGTCCACACTAAAACATTCACATGTTGCACAATGAGATGTAAACAAGGGATCATGTGTACATTCCTGTAACTTTCTGTTCGTAAATAAATATATAGATTAGTATTTATTTAATATAATACCATCATTTCATGATTCATATTTATAAATTAAGTTTAAATTAAAAAACAAAAAAATTTAAAAAATTATCTAAAGAAGGGTTCGGTGAATGCGCATATGAAACTGGTGGGGTTCGGTACCTCCAACAAGGTCAAGAACCACTGCTCTAGTTTAAATTAGATAGAACTTCTTGGACCGCCTGGGTGTGTATCCTCAGGAAAACTACACAGAAAAAACAACCCTGTTATACAAGCTGTGTCAAAGTGTCATCCGGGGAAACTATTCTCATAAAATATTTGTGTATGTTTTCATGGGAAGGACATTTTTGGCTCTCACATTTTATGGCAAAGTCGACTTAAGCGGAACCTTTGAAGTACTACAGTACTGCAATAAGAATATTTGATGAGTTGGTCCTCATAAAAGGACTGTTAAGTGACTTAGAGTAAAGGTGTTTTATCGTAGAAGTACAGTAAGTAAAGCAGCAGAGGATTGACAATGTCAACATGTCGTACAGTAAGTAGCATGTGTCCACCTTTACATGAGTGACAGCAGGAGCTGCATTGTGAAGAAAAGTACACACTGACAACTTGTTGGCTCTAAGAGTGTGTGTGCATGCGTGCGTGTGTGTGTCCGTGCGTGCGTGCGTGTGCTAGCTTCTAGCAAAAGGTTACATGGTAATGGTGGCATTTAATCACGGAGGCAGCAAGAAATCAGATTCTGACCTATGCTGGCCCGGGACTTATTATACAGGAGACGAAAATCAACATAATCTTTCTTTAATGTCTCATCTCAGATGATGACATGCCTAATAATTTAAAAACATTAGAGATATAATTAGAACAATTATATCAATTATTTTTTATTAGATTGAAGTAAATAAGTACTTGATGCCAAAACTAAATGTGGTTGAGTAATTGGGGTAGAAAGTAGTGTTTTTACATATCATCCAATCTCGATTAATAATCACAATTACATTTTTTTATTATCAAAAGCAAATTATACCGAGGACCGTTGCATCCCTATTGTGTATTGATGCGGTATCTTGTAACGGACATGTCCACCATGTTTGATCAAAGTAATAATAGCAACAGCTGACAACTGTCATTTCGCTCATATCTACAATTGTGTTTACTCGAGGTGCAGCAGTACAGATATCTGACGCTTTGGTCCGCACCTCGGTTTAAGGGCCACGTCTCGCTTCACAAACATCTCCATTAGAGATGTCTGATAATGGCTTTTTTGCCGATATCCAATATTCCGATATTGTCCAACTCTTAATTACCGATTCCGATATCAACCGATACCGATATATACAGTCGTGGAATTAACACATTATTATGCTTAATTTTGTTGTGATGCCCCGCTGGATGAATTAAACAATGTAATAAGGTTTTCCAAAATAAATCAACTGAAGTTATGGAAAAAAATGCCAACATGGCACTGCCATATTTATTATTGAAGTCACAAAGTGCATTTTTTTTTTTAACGTGCCGCAAAACAGCAGCTCGGAATTTGGGACATGCTCTCCCTGATAGAGCATGAGGAGGTTGAGGTGGGCGGGGTTGGGGGGGGTTGAGGTGGTGGAGGGGATAGTGGGGGGTGTATATTGTAGCGTCCCGGAAGAGTTAGTGCTGCAAGGGGTTCTGGGTATTTGTTCTGTTGTGTTTATGATGTGTTACGGTGCGGATGTTCTCCCGAAATGTGTGGCGCATATTTCTAAAAGTGTTAAAGTTGTTTATACGGCCACCCTCAGTGTGACCTGTATGGCTGTTGAGTAAGTATGGATTACATTCACTTGTGTGTGTAAAAAGCCGTATATATTATGTGATTGGGCCGGCACGCAAAGGCAGTGCCTTTAAGGTTCATTGGCGCTCTGTACTTCTCCCTACGTCCTACTTTGATTGATTTATTGATTGATTATTTATTTATTTATTTCTTCAAGGAAATCACTTTGCAAACAGCGGCGTGTTAAAAAGTCATAAATGTAACTTTTTGAAACAGATACCGATAATTTCCGATATTACATTTTAAAGCATTTATCGGCTGATAATATCGGCAGTCCAATATTATCGGACATCTCCAATCTCCATTTTTGTGTCACGTGACCACGTCACATTCTCCAGTCTTGTGCAACTCATTCAGGTGTTGATGGTCAAACTTGTTGTCCATTCCCGTCTTAGGCAGGTCTTGTCCCCGAGGTCCCTTTGACAGCTCTTTGGTCTTGTGTCAACATTTAAGTCCCATCTTAAAACTCCTTTGTATACGCTAGCCTTCAAATCAGGGGTGTCAAAGTCAATGAATGATCTATGGATGATAGACTTGATGGGGTCCCACAGTAAATTTTTGAGGTCCCATTTTTTTGTAACCGTTTTGAAAAGAAATGATAAATGTATGCATTATCCTGTTGTATCTCACATTCTATATTGTGTTTTGGAAAAAGGTTGTTATAAATGTTACTTAATTCATTAAAAAAAAGTAATACTAAAGAAAACACATTTTTATGCATATGTAAATGTATTCAGTTCTAAACATTTATTCACTTTCTTCTTTCCTTCATGGATCTAAACTTTACGGCTGTCTGTATTTTTTTCTATATTTTTATTGTAATATTTTCAGAATGTATTTGTTCTATTTTGGGCCAAAGCAGGACAGAGAAAACAATCTGAAGTTGTCTTTATTTTTTAGTTTTAATGCCATGATTTTGATAGTTCAGCCCGCGTGTGCACAGACTTTCCTCCATGCGGCCCCTGAGCTAAAATGAGTTTGAGACCCCTGCTTTAAATAGACCCCCCTTTTAGACCAGTTGATCTGCCGTCTCTTTTCTGCTCTGCCCCCCTCTCCTGCGTGGAGAGGTTATTAGGTGACCACAGATGATTTGCTAGCTGTTAATTTTTTTTTATTATATATTTTTTATTGACATCCAGCATCAGACATTCCTATCCATTACATCATATTCACATAAATCATATATCTATTGTCTGCCCTAAATGTCAAAATATTTGTTTATATCCCATCCATACCACCCACCCCCACCCCCCCAAAAGAGAAGGAAACAATAAAAAAACAAACAAAGTAATATCTATAAATACATCGATTAAATAAACAAAACTAAAAGAACAAAAACAGCAAAAAAAAAAGAAATAATAATACATTAATAGTAATAATAAATAAAATAAAATATAAACAGATAAAGATATACACATATATATATATATATATATATATATATATATATATATATATATACACATACATATACAGATATAAACATATATATACATACCTACATATACAGCTAGCTGTTCAAAGTCGGGACCCGGGGTGGACCACTCATCTGTGCATCATTTGGGGACGTCTCTGCGCTGCTGACCTGTCTCCACTCAAGATGATCCCCTGCTGGCCCCACTATGGACTGGACTCTCACACTATGAACTAGATCCACTTGACGTCCATTGCACCGGTCGCCCGGGAGGGTCCCCCCACACCAAGGTTTCTCATTGTATCCCATTGGGTTTAGTTTTTCTTGCCCTGATGTAGGATCTGAGCCAAGGATGTCTTTTGAGACACTTGTGATTAAGGGCTGTATGAATCAACTTTGATTGATTGATTGATAAACATAAACATTTTTGACCTTGCAAACTGGCGGGGGGGTTTTTTAACTGGAAATGGGTCGTTTCCCGGTACTAAGAACAAATCAGTTGCACAATAAATATTACGACCAATAGGAAGCCTGTGTCCTCCCAACATGAACCCTTTTTAATTAATTCCATTATCATCAACTCTAACCCTTCAAAAACACATTACTATAGATTCACTAATGCAGGACATAACACGTACTGTCACACGTGTGCTCCAAACATACATTAGCCTGTGTCCTCATCATACATATTACATGAAACCGAGTGGAACAGATGGCCCTTGATATTAATCCATCACACACGCGCGCACACACACACACCCACACACGTGCACACACACGCAGTACTTACAGTAAATGCTTCTTTTATACTTAGGCGCGACATGATCTTGCTTTCTATCGGCTCTTTACAGCAAAGCATGACATCATTCTCTGGAAACAGCATGTCGTCTTTATATTGCATCATCCCAGCTTTGAGACGATACGGGTCAGCAATTGTCCTCCAGATGCGGGCATGAATAAAGGTGGAAATCCTTTTTAAAAGTGACCTGGGTGCCCATCGGTCAGTGGCAAACAAGCAAAGGCTGAGAGGTTATAAAGTGTAGTGACTGTAAATGCACTGCAGTTATATCACAGTGTAATCGTCACTTTCCATACATCGACACCTATGCCACAACAACAACAGCATTCTCATACAGTGGAGCCTGTTTAGCTTGACCTCCTTGGGAACTGACTGACATCACGTCGACATTAATGGTTGTCAACATAAGTGGTGGTCAACATAAGCGAAGCAAAAATGGATGAGAATAAAGGATTATTTTAGTTGACATATGTTTCCTCCATTTTGTATGTTTTCATATGCTTTTTTATATTTTCATCCAACAGAACGGCTGTGCTTATTTAATAGTATGTTTAACTAGAAATTAGGGATGTCCGATAATGGCTTTTTGCCGATATCCGATATTCCGATATTGTCCAACTCTTTAATTACCGATACCGATATCAACCGATACCGATATCAACCGATATATGCAATCGTGGAATTAACACATTATTATGCCTAATTTGGACAACCAGGTATGGTGAAGATAAGGTACTTTTTAAAAACATTAATAAAATAAGATAAATAAATTAAAAACATTTTCTTGAATAAAAAAGAAAGTAAAACAATATAAAAACAGTTACATAGAAACTAGTAATTAATGAAAATTAGTAAAATTAAACGTTAAAGGTTAGTACTATTAGTGGACTAGCAGCACGCAGAATCATGTGATATCCCTTGCAGACTGTATTGATATATATTGATATTTAATGTAGGAACCAGAATATTAATAACAGAAAGAAACAACTTTTTTGTGTGAATGAGTGTAAATGGGTGAGGGAGGTTTTTTGGGTTGGTGCACTAATTGTAAGTGTATCTTGTGTTTTTTATGTTTATGTTTATGTTGACCGATAATAAAAAAAAACGATACCGATAATTCCCGATATTACATTTTAACGCATTTATCGGCCGATAATATCGGCAGGCCGATATAATCGAGCATCTCTACTAGAAATACAACATTTTCATATACCGTATTTTCCGCACCATTAGCCGCACCTAAAAACCACAAATTTACTCAAAAGCTGACAGTGCGGCTTTTAACCCGGTGCGCTTTATATATGGATAAATATTAAGATTCATTTTCATAAAGTTTCGATCTCGCAACTTCGGTAAACAGCCGCCATCTTTTTTCCCGGTAGAACAGGAAGCGCTTCTTCTTCTACGCAAGCAACCGCCAAGGTAAGCACCCGCCCCCATAGAACAGGAAGCGCTTCTTCTTCTACTGTAAGCAACCACCCGCCCCCGGAAGAAGAAGAAAAAACGCGCGGATATCACCGTACGTTTCATTTCCTGTTTACATCTGTAAAGACCACGAAATGGCTCCTACTAAGCGACAAGGATCCGGTTCATGAAAAGACGCAATCTCTCCATCCGCACACGGATTACTACCGTATTTCACAGCAACTGATATTCCTGTGAACCGCACTGTGGAACGGGAGCACGTACGGTGAATATTCGCACCACAGGGAATGAGAAGTCATCCTTCACTGTGGTTCTAGCTTGCCATGCTAACTTCCACCCATGGTGATATTCAAAAGGAAGACCTTGCCAAAAGAGACCTTTCCAGCCGGCGTCATCATAAAAGCTAACTCGAAGGGATGGATGAAGAAAAGATGAGCGAGTGGTTAAGGTAAGTTTAAGTTTACGCGAAGAGGCCGGGTGGCTTTTTTCACGCAGCTCTGTCCATGTTGATATACGTATGTTTGTGATTGCACATTTGCGTACATTTTGGGAGTGAACAGAGTTGTTAGAACGCTGGTTTTTAATATATTATTAAAGTTTGACTGACCTATCTGACTGTTTTTTTGACATTCCTTTAGCGCAGTTAGATGCGGCTTACAACACGGGGCGGCTTATTGGTGGACAAAGTTTTGAAATATGCCGTTCATTGAAGGCGCGGCTTTTAACCCAGGGCGCCTTATGGTGCGGAAAATACGGTATGTACAACTATTTCACTTGAAATACAGAAATGTTGTCCTCCTCAGCAAGTTCATACTTTGTTTTATTAAAAAACATTTTTAAATGAGGTTTCTATGGCAACAAGTGGGATCGTGGGGGATGCCGTTCGTAAATGCCTCACCCTCTAGTCAGGGCCGGCCCGTGGCATAGGCCGTATAGGCAAATGCTAAGGGCGCCGTCCATCAGGGGGCGCCACGCCAGTGCCACAAATGTTGGAGAAAAAAAAAAGAAAAGAAAAAGTTGGTACTATTATTTCTAAATACAAAAAATAATCCCACGTTAATTAAAATGCAAAGTAAAGCCTATTTAATAGAAATATTATTTGTTACAACATTACGCCCCCCCCCCGCGCACGGTGCGCCCCCTCCCTTCCCGTATCATGACTCTTTTTGGACGTCACCACATCAAAAAATCAACACAAGATGTCAAAACGGCCAAAACTGTCAGGTGCCCAGGGAAGAAAAATGAGAAAAGAAGAGGAGTAGAAACGAGAAAAGACAGAGTTAGCAGGTAGGTAACGTTAGCCTACATGAAATTATTTGTCTGTTACAGAATGTGATAGTAACCTGGCTTGTTAGCATTAAGCTAATGTTACATGATTCGGCAATTGCTAATCAATAAATAGCTAGTTCTGTTTTAACGTCGGGTTAATATTGTGGAGGGGGCTAAATTGTTATGGAAAATAATAATGTAACGTTAGGTAATTACTGTACTCCCACCTTACATTCCTCAGGTATTAGATCTTTTAAGCAGGTGTTTTTTGTTTACATTGTTATTGCCTTCTGGTTAGCTAATGTTTGCCCTGCAGGTAATAGTCACTTTTCCACCCCTTTATATATTAGGTATAGTTGTAAGTAAAAAAAAAAAGGTCAAAGATAAAGCCACCTAAAATCTTGCCTAGGGCGCCAGATTGGTTAGTGCAGGGGTGTCCAAACTACGGCCCACTGGCGTCTTCAATTTGGCCTGTAAGACGCCATACGTTTAATTAGGAATCTGGCCGCTGGGAGATTTCAATTAATTTTAAAAGTCAATTGATACAATGACATGAGTAAGTCAGGTCTATGACCACTTAGCATGCTTTGAATAATACCAAGCACAGCATTCACTTATATGACCCAAGGCAAACAACCTTCCCGAGTCATGCAAAAAAAAAAAAATCTAACCAACACAAAATGCCAACAGCACAATTAGTGGATATTATAAAAAAACATCCATGCACCAAAAAAAAAAATCGGAATTACACCCATTTAAATCCACTACGAAGCATGATGGGAAAAATGCAAAGCACTTTCTCCAGTGTTATCCATGTTTGGCGCATTTTAGCTGCTTGATATTTCTGATTGATTACAAAACTTTAAGGAGGTTGTCATGGAAGTAAACAAGGTAGGAGTCCAACTTTCACATATTCTTTATATCCAATTATATGAATTATATATCCATTATATCAATATAATGTGTACACACACACAGACAATTTATCCATCTATCTATATATATATATATATATATATATATATATATATATATATATATATATATATATATATATATATATATAAGAGAACGGCCTACGGATCACGATTGAAGCCAACAAGCAAACCGTCAACTTCCTTGACGTCACTTTCAACCTGAGAAATAACAGCTACCAACCATTCACGAAACCCAACACAACACTCCAATACGTGCACCATGACAGCAACCACCCACCCACCACCACGAAAAGAATACCTACCAGAATCAATAAAAGGCTATCGATGCTGTCATCTAGCAAAGCTGAATTTGACCAAGCAACCCCCCCGTACCAAAATGCCCTTGATGAAAGCGGATACAATTTCACCCTCACCTATGAACCTACGCCAGAAAACCAGCCAAAAAAGAACAGAAAACGAAACGACATCATCTGGTACAACCCCCCATACAGCAAAAACGTCTCAACTAACATTGGACACAAATTCCTCAATCTGATTGACAAACACTTTCCCAAAGACAACACCCTAAGAAAAGTATTCAACAAGAACAACATTAAATTGAGCTACAGCTGCATGAACAATATACGACAAATCATCTCAAACCACAACAAAACAATTGCAAATGAGCCGTCGGCCCCCAGACAGAGCGACTCCAAAACCAACAAAGGCTGTAACTGTCGAAAGAAACCTGATTGCCCTCTCAACGGGGGGTGCTTATAAACATCAGTTGTCTACCAATCTAAGGTAATACGCAAGGACATTAACACATCCGACACATATGTAGGATTAACCGAGGGAGAATTCAAAACCAGATGGAACAATCACAAGGCTTCTTTCAGGAACCAAAACCTGCGAAATACCACAGAACTCAGCAAACACATTTGGGACCTCAAAGACAATAATGTTGAATATTCAATAACATGGCAAATTCTTGCATCCAGCACACCTTACAATAGTGGTAATAAAAGATGCAACCTATGCTTGAAAGAGAAACTGTTTATTATTTACCGTCCAGACCTGTCCTCCCTCAACAAGCGCAGCGAAATTGTAACAGCATGCCGCCATAGACGGAAACACCTCCTAGGTAACACATGAGCCAATCACCACGCCCCTACGCCAGCCTGTACCCACCCACTCTGTGCCCTATATAAACCATGGTATGCGAATGCTCCCATTAAAATCTCCTGATGATTGAGGGTACCCCCCCTCATGAAACAGGCCTGTAGAGATGAAATAGTCTTGTGATTTTTTTCCCACACATACATATATATATATATATATATATATATATATATATATATATATATATAGATAGATAGATAGATAGATAGATAGATAGATAGATAGATAGATAGATAGATAGATAGATAGATAGATAGATGGATAAATATATATATATATATATATACATACGTATATATATATATATATATATATATATATATATATATATATATATATATATATATATATATATATACTGTATATACTTACAAACCCCGTTTCCATATGAGTTGGGAAATTGTGTTAGATGTAAATATAAACGGAATACAATGATTTGCAAATCCTTCTCAACCCATATTCAGTTGAATATGCTACAAAGACAACATATTTGATGTTGAAACTCATAAACTTTGTTTTTTTTTGCAAATAATCATTAACTTAGAATTTCATGGCTGCAACACGTGCCAAAGTAGTTGGGAAAGGGCATGTTCACCACTGTGTTACATCACCTTTTCTTTTAACAAAACTCAATTAAGGATTGGGAACTGAGGAAACTAATTGTTAAAGCTTTGAAAGGGAAATTCTTTCCCATTCTTGTTTTATGTAGAGCTTCAGTCGTTCAACAGTTCGGGGTCTCCGCTGTCGTATTTTACGCTTCATAATGTGCCACACATTTTCAATGGGAGACAGGTCTGGACTGCAGGCGGGCTAGGAAAGTACCCGCACTTTTTTTACGAAGCCACGCTGTTGTAACACGTGCTGAATGTGGCTTGGCATTGTCTTGCTGAAATAAGCAGTGGCGTCCATGAAAAAGACGGCGCTTAGATGGCAGCATATCTTGGATATCGGTAACTCGCACCAGATATCTGTTTCGAGCGACTTTCACCACGAGCACAACATCCCAGATGACATAGCGAGAGCACAGCGCTCTCCGTGGTTTGTTGTCGGGTCTGGGAGAAGGCGCAGACGGAGGAGGGAGAGGAAGCAGAAGCGTGGCCGCAGGTCCGGCGTCTTGCTCAGGCTTAGGAAACAACCCCACAAGCCACCTCTACCGAGCCTGTTCCTCTCTAATGCCAGATCCCTTGTACAGAAGATGGACGACCTGGAGTTACAACTTGCTGGAAACGTTCGGGACTGTTGTGCTATGATTATCACCGAAACCTGGCTTCACCCGGAAATACCCGATGCTAGCATGCAGCTAGCCGGACGCACTCTGCTCCGCCGGGACAGAACTAAGGACTCCGGTAAGAGCAGAGGAGGGGGGCTCTGTATCTACGTGCATGAGAACTGGTGCAACAACGGGACAATCACTGAACAGCACTGTTGCCCGGACGTGGAGTACATGTCTGTTAGATGTCGGCCTTTTTTTCTCCCGAGAGAGCTGTCTGTTGTTATCATCACGGCTGTGTATATTCCACCGGACGCCAAAGTAAACACAGCGCTCTCTCTTCTGCTGAACACCGTCAACGAACAGCAGCGGGCCCACCCCGACGGTGTTCATATCATAGCAGGGGATTTTAATAAGGCCAATCTGAAGACTGTATTCCCTAAGTTCTACCAGCACGTGAAGTGTTCTACAAGGGGCAAGAACACCCTGGACCACGTGTATACCAACATAAAGCACGCGTACAGAGCTACACCCCTCCCCCAGCTTGGACAGTCAGACCATCTTTCCCTCCTGCTCTCTCCTACCTACACCCCCATCAGACGCCAGGCCAGGCCTATCACAAAGACTGTTATGACCTGGCCTGACGATGCACTCCCCAAACTTCAGGACTGCTTCCAACACACAGACTGGGACCTCTTCCAACAACAGGAGCTGGAGACAGCCACAGGAACGGTGCTGGACTACATAAAGTTCTGCATCGGGAATGTGACTGTGGAAAAAACCATCCGGGTTTACCCCAACAAGAAACCCTGGATGACCAGCCAGGTCCGCACACTCCTCAGGGCCCGCGACGCAGCCTTCAGGTCAGGGGACAGGGCACTGTACAGTGTTGCTAGAGCCGACCTGAAGAGAGGGATTAAAAAAGCAAAGGCGGACCACAGGAGGTGCATAGAGTCCCATCTGTCCAGCAAAAACTCACGGGAGGTGTGGCGGGGCATTCATGACATCACGAACTTCAGAGGCTGCAATATGACAACTGCGGATCAGAGTGCAACACTGGCAGAGGAGCTTAACTGTTTCTTTGCCCGTTTCGAAACCCCCCAGCGACACTCATCTGCTCCAGCCCTGCCCCCGCCCCCACCGGGCTCCGGCGCCACTCCACTCACTGTACAGGAGCACAGTGTCAGACGAGTGCTCCTGGCTGTGAACCCCAGGAAGGCTACCGGACCAGACGGAGTACCTGGAAAGGTGCTCAGGACGTGCGCCCACCAGCTCGCTCCCCCCCTCACCAGGATCTTCAACCTCTCCCTGGCTCAGGCAGTCATCCCATCCTGCCTGAAGTCATCTACAATAATCCCGGTGCCGAAGAAGTCTCCCATCACCAGCCTGAATGATTACCGACCAGTGGCCCTCACTCCGGTAATCATGAAGTGCTTCGAGCGACTTGTTCTCCAGTACATCAAGGACCATATCCCTCCAGACTTCGACCCCCACCAGTTCGCATACCGGGCGAACAGGTCCACAGAGGACGCCATCGCTGTTGCTCTCCACTCTGCTCTGAACCACCTGGAGCAGCAGCAGAGCTACGTCCGGATGCTCTCTGTGGACTATAGCTCTGCCTTCAATACAATAATCCCGGACAGACTCTGCAATAAACTGGACACTCTTGGCCTCCCCCCTCTCACAAACGCCTGGATAAGGGACTTCCTAACGGACCGACCCCAGAATGTGAGACTTGGCCCGTACCTCTCATCCTCCCGCACGCTGAGCATCGGCTCCCCACAGGGCTGTGTGCTGAGCCCCCTCCTCTACTGCCTTTACACCCATGACTGCAGTCCGGCCCACAGTGACAACCTTACCGTCAAGTTCGCCGACGATACCACAGTGGTCGGGCTCATCTCCAGGGGTGACGAGGCTGCCTACAGAGAGGAGGTCCTGAAGCTGACGGCCTGGTCTTCGGAGAACAACCTCGCTCTCAACACCAGCAAGACCAGAGAGATCATCGTCGACTTCAGGAGGAGCAGCACCGACCCTGCCCCCCTCTACATCAACGGCGAGCGTGTAGAGAGGGTCCACACCTTCAGGTACCTTGGAGTCCACATCTCTAATGACTTCTCCTGGACAGTCAACACCACATCAATCATCAAGAAGGCTCAGCAGCGGCTACACTTCCTTAGAGTCCTCGGGAAGTACAACCTGAAGCCTGACCTGCTGCTGACCTTCTACCGCTCGTCCATCGAGAGCCTGCTGACCTACTGTATTACGGTATGGTACGGCAGCTGCACTGCAGCAGACAGGGAGAGGCTGCAAAGAGTGGTCAAGACGGCTCAGAAGATCATCGGCCGCCCTCTCCCCTCTCTGACGGACATCTACACCTCCCGCTGCCTCAACAGAGCCAGTGCCATCATCAAAGACAGCACCCACCCTGGCTCTGACCTGTTCCACCTGCTGCCCTCTGGGAAGCGCTACAGGTGCATTAAAACCAAAACAAACAGGCTAAAGAACAGCTTCTTCCCCAGGGCCATAACCATCCTGAACGGACTGCCCCATTGTCCCTCATAACTGCCTTCTCTTCCCTGTTTTTGTTTTGTTTTTTCATGTATATATTCATTTCACACCATATTCATTGCACTTCTACATTTTTTAAATTTTTATATATTTGCACATTGTTTTTCTAGCATGCACACATCGCACTGTATGGAATGGCCTCAATCTCGTTACCTTGCGTAATGACAATAAAGCTGATTCTGATTCTGATTCTGATTCTGATATGTTGTTCCAAAACCTGCATGTACCTTTCAGCATTAATGGTTCCTTCACAGATGTGTAAGTTACCCATGCCTTGGGCACTAATGCACCCCCATACCATCACAGATGCTGGCTTTTGAACTTTGCGTTGATAACAGTCTTCTGGATGGTTCGCTTCCCCTTTGGTCCGGATGACACGATGTTGAATATTTCCAAAAACAATTTGAAATGTGGACTCGTCAGACCACAGAACACTTTTCCACTTTGCATGAGTCCATCTTAGATGATCTCGGGCCCAGAGAAGCTGGCGCCGTTTCTGGATGTTGTTGATAAATGGCTTTCGCTTTGCATAGTAGAGCTTTAACTTGCACTTACAGATGTAGCGACGAACTGTATTTAGTGACAGTGGTTTTCTGAAGTGTTCCTGAGCCCATGTGGTGATATCCTTTGGAGATTGATGTCGGTTTTTCATACAGTGCCGTCTGAGGGATCGAAGGTCACGGTCATTCAATGTTGGTTTCCGGCCATGCCGCTTACGTGGAGTGATTTCTCCAGATTCTCTGAACCTTTTGATGATATTATGGACCGTAGATGTTGAAATCCCTAAATTTCTTGCAATTGCACTTTGAGAAACATTGTTCTTAAACTGTTTGACTATTTGCTCACGCAGTTGTGGACAAAGGGGTGTATCTCGCCCCATCATTTCTTGTGAAAGACGGAGCATTTTTTGGGAAGCTGTTTTTATACCCAATCATGGCACCCACCTGTTCCCAATTAGCCTGCACAACTGTGGGATGTTCCAAATAAGTGTTTAATGAGCATTCCTCAACTTTATCAGTATTTATTGCCACCTTTCCCAACTTCTTTGTCACGTGTTGCTGGCATCAAATTCTAAAGTTAATGATTATTTGCAAAAAAAAAAATGTTTATCAGTTTGAACATCAAATATGATATGTTGTCTTTGTAGCATATTCAACTGAATATGGGTTGAAAAGGATTTGCAAATCATTGTATTCCGTTTATATTTACATCTAACACAATTTCCCAACTCATATGGAAACGGGGTTTGTATATTGTTTATACATGTATATACACATATCTGTATTATTTATTATTACATCATTATTATTTTATTAGATTGGATTATTAAACACGATTAAAATGTGTAACTCGGCACTCCTAACAAAGAGAACGTAAACAAGGGACAACAGCCGCGCTGGTAACATACATATACTCTAAACCAAAGAGAATTTTAACAGAAACGAAACAAGACATGACCTGCGGCAAAAGGTCATGACAAGGTTGTATTAGAAATGGCAACAGTGGAGTACTTTGTACAAGCCAAAGGGATAGAGAAAAAAAGGTAACTTATTGACTACAACTTTGGACCACAACTGAATAAAAATGGCTTACTTGCACAAAGCTCTGCGGGTAAATCGCTACCATATATTGAGATATCAATATAACAAAACTAAGGCAAAATACGTCACTAAAGTCTCAAATTCCAAAAGGCTTGTTTGGAGCAAGTTTAGAAGAGGGCAATATTGTTTTATAAATATCTCAGTCCTGCCGCCATGGTTTAATTTCACATTTTCGGGGCTTATGGAGATCCAAATACACAAGAACAGGTAAAAAAGTTGGTTTTGCATAACAGGACCCTTCTAAATCTAAGGCCGATCTTGGAACATTTGAGGTAAAATATATCTTGATATATTGATATCGGATCAATACTGAGACTGGCAAAGGTGGCTAAACAATTTAATGCTGTAAAGAACAAAACCATGTGTTGTTAAGATACTGTTTTCTTTTAGTGACGCACACTCTGCTGCATGAACACACTTGTATGTTCTCACACAAACGCACACAGGCGCACACACACACAAACACACACACATACACCACACACAGGCAGGTGACACAGTTCGTTGGTTTCCATGGCAGCAGGGAGAAGAGGGTCTATTCCCAAAAGCGAAAAAATGCCTGATCAGCACACTGGTTCGACAGTGGTACTATTTCATGTACATATTTCAACACAGGAAGTGAACAAACTATCAGCAGGTGCTAAGATATGAAGAATAGGTAAGGACTAAGTAAGCCCTGCTTCCTCTTACTCCTTTTCAGACATGTTGAATTGTGCAGATGTAACCATGTGATGTTCTTCATGTAACATGATAAGCAAACATCTAAAATACTTCAGTGATGACTGCCGCCAATCAAACGACCAATTACAACAGCAATTAGTCAGTTAATTTTGTCTAGTTGTAGTAGGAAAATTAGTAGGAAAACTAGAGCCTTTTTTGTGTGTGAAGGAAACAAACATAAGCGATGCAGTACTCATTATTAATACCGGTAATCATTATGTATGAAAATAAGTATGAAAATAAATCAAACCAAATACACAGCTCTCCACCTTGGTTAAAAGGTAAGGTTAGGTTGTTTTTTTTGGAGGTGCACGTCACGCTTGCTGGAGGGTTTGGAGTGGGAAGAACGAGTCGGAAGGAGAGTATTACTGTCGCATGCAGGCTTTTTCCAGTGGCTGCAAATGGAGCATTATATTGCAATTGAACACACAGTACACTACAAACTTATAAAAAGCAGATTTTGTAATATAAATAGGGATGCATACAGAATTCAATACATTTATAGGTACTGAACGAATTCCGCAACATGGTACAAATTTAGATGAAATCAAACGGTACCAAATAACCATAGCGCCATGGCGGGATGTGTACCCTGTAGTAGTCAGGAGTAGTCTTTTGTTACGGCGTACGCACAGTCTGCTTTTCCCTCCTCTGCGGGAGCACCTAGAGGCTCCGCTGTGAGCTCCACAGGACACGCCCCCGCGTTTGCCGCGCAGACCGCGCCCACTCGTCGCCGCAGCCGGAGACAATCTGCAATCTGCGCACCTGGACCTGATGAGAGGGAGCTGAATAAAGGACCAGTGGACACAAGGATCCTGGCGGGAACTTAGTTTCTCAATGGTGTACCGTGAGCCTACTCTAGCTTGATGCTCTCTGTTTTCCCTCTGCGTTGTCCCTCCGTGCCTGACTTCCTTGTTTTGTATTAGTGTCCTCCCGAGTTTTGCCCTTGGTGATTCTTCCGTTGATTTCCCCTGTGTACTTTGGACTGCCTTCCTCGATCCTTGACCCTCGCCCGGACACGGACCTTGTCACTCCTCTCCTGCCCTGGACCACCTGCCTGCCCCACCGACTGCCTCGTTCCTTCGCTCTCAACACTTGGTAACACACACTTCAGCTAACTACACACATAGCCTCACACACACACACTCTTGGGTTTTGACACTCTCCATTTCCTTAGTTTAGTTTATTAGTTAGTATTGTTTATTATTATATATATTGATTATATATATAAAATAAATTATTGAACATTACATCCCCCTGGTGTCTGAGCCGTCATCTCCCCTCTGTTAAACCATAACATCTTTGTCATTAATATGAATGTGCCAGTTCCAATTCTGTTGAGCCATACAAAGTAACTGTACTATAAGTATTGCACTTATTACACACCAGATGTTTGATTGTAACGTGCAGCTTACTTGTAGTTTTCATTACCAAATTTGCGGGTGTAGAAATCGCTATGTAAAATCCCTAGTGCTAATCTATGCCAAATACAACGTAAATTAGCACCAAACCAGCACAGTTTGAAAAGTGAAGCCTTACTTTTAAACCAGTTTGCTTTGTTTTTTTGACATGGAAAATGGTAACATTAGAGAGGAGGAGACCAGCTGAGTGCACTATGAGTGCGTGTTTGTCGGCCGAGTGGTTGAGCAGGTGCCAATTCTGCAACTAAACCTGACATCCCATGCAACAAAGCTATCAAAATATATGGTACCATTTGATTTGACGTGAATTGGTACCCAGTCGTACCGACGGAATTCGGCCGTTAACCTATAAAAGTACGAATTTGGTGCCCATCCCTAGTTGCACATGAAGTCATGGGGCGGTATAGCTCGGTTGGTAGAGTGGCCGTGCCAGCAACTTGAGGGTTCCAGGTTCGATCCCCGCTCCTGCCATCCTAGTCACTGGGGCAAGTCCTTGGGAAAGACACTTCACCCACCTGCTCCCAGTGCCACCCACACTGGTTTAACTTAGATATTGGGCTTCACTATGTAAAGCACTTTGAGTCACTAGAGAAAAGTGCTATATAAATATAATTCACTTCACTTCACTTCATGTCGGGTTACAGACTCTGCACTGGCTCAAACACTTGGCAGGTAAACAGGTGTGTTCGTAGCGGACTGCCTCCAGATAATATTCTTATTTTCCAAGTCAAAAAAGCAAGCCTGCCTAATAGAAAGCACTCAAAAGTAAGGCTCCATCATGTGCTAGCTCATTGCTAAATCTTGTTGGATATGCCATAAACATGCTACTGATTAGCATTGGTGTTTTAAATCGATTCAATATCAGTATTGGTTCAAATGTGAAATGTACCCATCGCTACATGATATTGGTAAACGATGTAATTACTGATGACCAGCGATGCCAGTAACGTGTTGCTAAGTAACGCGTTACTTTAATATAGTTTGTCTCAAATAGTGGGGCGGGACCTCCTTGGGGGGTGAGGCGGTGGGGGCGCAGTGCGATACTGGGGGCACCTGTGACTTTGGGGAACATGTTTTTTTTTTTTTGCCGCACTAGAATATGACCAAGCATATGTAGCGTTTGGCTTCACTATGACTACAATGGGAGACGATGACAGACCGGTGTGTTGTTTTCTTTCATGTTAATGAGGATACAATATTATGCAGAGGTGTACTTATAACCATTTTATAGACAAATTATAGTATTTCTAGTCGCGGTGGAGAGAGAGGGGGCGCGACATATTTTCTTCTTCCTATGGGGGTGTAACAGAAAATAATTATGAAGCACTGCTCTAATCTGGGCTCCGGATCTTTCTGTATGGAGTTTGCATGTTCACCCCGTAACTGCGTGGGTTCCCTCCGGGTACTCCGGCTTCCTCCCACTTCCAAAGACATGCACCTGGGGATAGGTTGATTGGCAACACCAAATTGGCCCTAGTGTGTGAATGTGAGTGTGAATGTTGTCTGTCTATCTGTGTTGGACCTGAGATGAGGTGGCGACTTTTCCAGGGTGTACCCCGCCTTCCGCCCGAATGCAGCTGAGATAGGCTCCAGCACCCCCCGCAACCCCGAACGGGACAAGCGGTACAAAATGGATGGATGGATGCTCTAATCTGACCATGTTTTTCAGTGACGAGTAATCTAATGCATTGCTAATTCCAAACTAGGAATCAGATTAAAGTTCCATCCATCCATTTTCTACCGCTTGTCCATTTCGAGGTCGCGGGGGGTGCTGGAGCCTAACTCAGCTGCATTCGGGCGGTAGGCGGGGTTATTTATTCAAAGTTACTATTTTTGTCATTTCCCTTAGCAAAAATAGGTACCGTATTTTTCGAACTATAAATCGCAGTTTTTTTCTTAGTTTGGCCGGGGGTGCGACTTATACTCAGGAGCGACTTATGTGTGAAATTATTAACACATTACCGTAAATATCAAATAATATTATTTAGCTCATTCACGTAAGAGACTAGACGTATAAGATTTCATGGGATTTAGCAATTAGGAGTGACAGATTGTTTGGTAAACGTATAGCATGTTCTATATGTTATAGTTATTTGAGTGACTCTTACCATAATATTTTACGTTAACATACCAGGCACGTTTTCAGTTGGTTATTTATGCGTCATATAACGTACACTTATTCAGCCTGTTGTTCACTATTCTTTATTTTAAATTGCCTTTCAAATGTCTATTCTTGGTGTTGGGTTTTATCAAATAAATTTCCCCCAAAAATGCGAGTTATACTCCAGTGCGACTTATATATGTTTTTTTCCTTCTTTATTATGCATTTTCGGCAGGTGCGACTTATACTCCGGTGCGACTTATACTCCGAAAAATACGGTACTTGCTCTCTTTTTGCTTCTCGAGGACTGACTGCAAGTCAGGTTTTCAGCACGAGGACAACTCACATGTAAAGCGGTGATCAGACCCAAGGTCGGACAGATAGGTAAACAGGAAGTTACCTGTTTTTCCCCACTGTGAACGTCCCAAAAAACGATAAATAACATGTTGTTCTTTTTAAAACAATCATTTATATATTTTTGCCTTAACTCATGCTATTAATAATACATCAAAATGCTTAATCAGTCATGATAGTTTTGAAATATGCCCCCTGAACCCATGCAATGGATTACTCCATATTACTGGTATGTTAGAATATTTTAGTAAATATACATTTAGATACATTCTATACTGTTTCGATTCAAACTGTATTAATCTGGCGACAGGCTGTCTGTCTTCTCCAGCCTCCTGACCCATCACCAAGACTTCTAAAATAATCTTTCTTGTCGAGAAATCATAATAAAACTGTTATGGCTATTCCTAATCACTGCACAGGTCTGTAAGAAAGTTGACTCTATGTGTCTAATATTAATTTAATAATTACAAATCCTTTGCTTTTAATTGGAGACACAACTTCCTCTTCTCAACTGTTGGCTCTACGCTGACATCTCTCTATGGCCTTGTCATGGCCCATCTCCTCATGGACTGTTGTTGTATCTTCCCCTGGATTCATCACTTCCTTTGAAAGGACTCATTTGACCATGGACATATTCTTCTGGAGCAGATGGATTTTAAATTGATTCAATATCAGTGTCGATTCAAATGTGAAATGAATCCATCTCTACATTAGTTTTGGATGGCCAGACAACTGCATTTTAAGAACTCCGGCCTATTAGTGATTCCCAGAGCCCCAGAAAAGTCTGCCGGCTATAGAGCGATTTCAATTCCGGCTCCGGTACTCTAGAATGCCCTACTGGTAACAGTTAGAGATGCTACCTCTTTTCTGCTCTGCCCCCGTCTCCTGCGTGAAAAGGTTATTAGGTGGCTACAGATCAGTTTCCACGGAAAATGCGCTAGCTGTTCCAAGTCAGGAGCCGTGGTAGACCACTGCTCTATGCATCAGTTGGTGACGTCTCTACGCTGCTGACGAGTCTACTACAAGAGGATCCACTGCTAGCCTCACTATGGACTGGACTCTCACATTATGAAGTCGTGACCCTTTGTGGACCACTTCCCTATGCATCAGTCGGTGACCTTTTGGAACTTCGACCTGTCTGCATGCAAGAGGATCCCCCTGCTGACCTCCCTAAGGACTGGACTCTCACGTTACTAACTGTATCCACTCGGCATCCATTGCAACGGTCAACATCTGCGGTCTCTTCCAAGGTTTCTCGTTGTTCCCTCTGGGTTGAGTTTTTTCTTGCCCTGATGTGGGATCTGAGCTGAGGATGTACAAATCCCGTTTCCAAATGAGTTGGGAAATTGTGTTAGATGTAAATATAAACTGAATACAATGATTTGCAAATCATTTTCAACCCATATTCAGTTGAATATGCTACAAAGACAACATATTTGATGTTCAAACTGATAAACATTTTTTGTTTTGCAAATAATCATTAACTTTAGAATTTGAAGCCAGCAACACATGACAAAGAAGTTGGGTAAGGTGGCAATAAATACTGATAAAGTTGAGGAATGCTCATCAAACACTTATTTGGAACATCCCACAGGTGAACAGGCAAATTGGGAACAGGCGGGTGCCATGATTGGGTATAAAAGTAGTTTCTGTAAGTGCAAGTTAAAACTCTCCTATGCAAGGTGAAAACCGTTTATCAACAACACCCAGAAACGCCGTCCGCTTCGCTGGGCCTGAGCTCATCTAAGATGGACTGATACAAAGTGGTAAAGTGTTCTGTGGTCTGACGAGTCCACATTTCAAATTGTTTTTGGAAACTGTGGACGTCGTGTCCTCCGGACCAAAGAGGAAAAGAACCATCCGGATTGTTACAGGCGCTAAGTTGAAAAGCCAGCATCTGTGATGGTATGGGGGTGTATTAGTGCCCAAGACATGGGTAACTTACACATCTGTGAAGGCGCCATTAATGCTGAAAGGTACATACAGGTTTTGGAGCAACATATGTTGCCATCCAAGCAACGTTACCATGGACGCCCCTGCTTATTCAGCAAGACAATACCAAGCCACGTGTTACATCAACGTGGCTTCATAGTAAAAGAGTCCGGGTACTAGACTGGCCTGCCTGTAGTCCAGACCTGTCTCCCATTGAAAATATGTGGCGCATTATGAAGCCTAAAATACCACAACGGAGACCCCCGGACTGTTGAACAACTTAAGCTGTACATCAAGCAAGAATGGGAAAGAATTCCACCTGAGAAGCTTAAAAAATGTGTCTCCTCAGTTCCCAAACATTTACTGAGTGTTGTTAAAAGGAAAGGCCATGTCACACAGTGGTGAACATGCCCTTTCCCAACTACTTTGGCACGTGTTGCAGTCATGAAATTCTCAGTTAATTATTATTTGCAAAAAAAATAAAGTTTATGAGTTTGAACATCAAATATCTTGTCTTTGTCGTGCATTCAATTGAATATGGGTTGAAAAGGATTTGCAAATCATTGTATTCTGTTTATATTTACATCTAACACAATTTCCCAACTCATATGGAAACAGGGTTTGTAATTGTGGCTTGTGCAGCCCTTTGAGACGTTTGTGATTAAGGGTTATTATAAACTTTGATTTATGGACTTTTTTGTCTCATGGACTATAAGAAGAGTGAAGAATTATTGATCAAGGTTCACTTTCTGGCAGAAGCTGGTTAGTGAAGGCTCCGCTCATGGAGCGTACATAGCTGACAAGGCTTCTGTGAGAGTGAGACCAGCGCTGTTACTTTTAACTGTGGCCTTTGTTGAATGTTGTTAAATCTTTCAGAAAGACCTGGCATCCGACTGTTCAACGCGGGCAGAGTTGAACATGGGCCGTGCTGACTTGAATCATTTGTTAATGAAAAAGAAGAGGAGTTACCCAAGTAAAGCGGAGAAAAGTAGGATAAATATGTTGTTGTTTTTTAATAACTATCCAAGGTATCACCCTTTTTCTCACAGACACAGAATGAATGTGCTCTATGACAGTGTGGGATGAAGAGGGGACGTGGAAATGACGCGTGCATAATAAGGCGCCCAAAACTACACTAGCTGTTGATTAAGGTTCCTATAAATTATAGTAAAAGTTGAAAGGATAGACGATAATCATTTTGCAGTAATGTGCAGCTCGCAGGGTATAGTTTGTAACAACATGCTAAAATATCAGGGTTGTACATCAGCTTGTGATGGACAATTTGATAGACGTATAAATAGATGGGTTAAGATACGATTCAAAAACAATATATTTCCAAAACAGAACAATTCAATATGACTCCATACAGTGGAGATAAGATTTGATATCTATGATTTGATTCTACGGTTAACATTTTTTGATGTAGACCAGTGGTTCCCACACTTTTTCAGCAGGCGAGCTACTTTTCAAATGACCTGGACCTGGTAGTCTGGGCTTCTCTGCTTAGGCTGCTGCCCCCGCGACAAGACCTCGGATAAGCGGAAGAAAATGGATGGCAGCACGGTGAAAGAGGGGTTAGTGCATCTGCCTCACAATACGAAGGTCCTGAGTAGGCCTGAGTTCAATCCCGGGCTCGGGATCTTTCTGTGTGGAGTTTGCATGTTCTCCCTGTGACTGCGTGGGTTCCCTCCGGGTACTCCGGCTTCCTCCCACCTCCAAAGACATGCACCTGGGAATAGGTTGATTGGCAACACTAAATTGGCCCTAGTGTGTGAATGTTGTCTGTCTATCTGTGTTGGCCCTGTGACCCCCCAAAAAAAGGGACAAGCGGTAGAAAATGGATGGGGATGGATGGATGGATATATATATATATATATATATATATATATATAGATGGATATATATAGATGGATATATATATATATATATATATATATATGGATATATATATATATATATATATATATATATATATATATATATGGATATATATATATATATATATATATATATATATATATATATATATATATATATATATATATATATATATATATATATATATATATATATATATCCATCCATCCATCCATCCATTTTCTTCCGCTGTATATATATATATATATATATATATATCCATCCATCCATCCATCCATTTTCTTCCGCTTATCCGAGCGGCCCCATGTTGCAAGGATCTCTACACAAGTTCTGTACACCCAGTTCTTGCATGGCCAGTATACTCACATACTCACGGACATTTCACCCATTGAGCATGTTTTGGATGCTGTGGATTGGCGTATACAACAGCGTGTTCCAGTTTCTGCCAATATCCAGCAACTTTGCACAGCCATTGAAGAGTAGTAGACTAACATTCCACAAACCACAATCAACAACCTAATCAATTCCATATGCAAAGGAGATGTGTTGCACTGTGAGGCAAATGGCGGTCACACCAGATACTGACTGCTTTTCTGACCCCCCAGACCCCCAATAAATAAAAACTTCCCATTTCAGAGTGTCCTTTTCTTTTGGGCAGCCTAAGGCTCACCTGTGCAATAATCATGATGTTTAATCAGCACCTTGATATGCCCACCTGTGAGGTGGGATGGATTATCTTGGCAAAGAAGAAATGCTCACTAACACAGATGTTTGTGTGTATAGTAAACATTTTATATTTTTTAGTTCAATTCCTGAAAAATGGTAGAAAAAAAATAAAATGTCGTGTTTATATTTGTGTTCAGTATATGTACAGTAAGTCTGTTGTACACAAAATTCATAGAAAAGCCACATCTTTGTATAAGCCGCAGAGTACAAAGCTTGGGAAAAAAGCAGCGGCTTATCGTACGGAAAATACGATAATAAATGTAGCTTATTTGCAACCATGGACGCGAGGATTGTTGACATAGAAGTAGCTTTGCACTATGGAGGGACGTTAAAGACACATCAGTGCACGGGGCTGCTGCTATTTACATTTATTCTCATCTCCAGTCAGGTAAGCTGTGGACATTCTGGCTCTCGTGTTGTTTTGAAGACCATCTATCAACCAATTGCTAGTCTCGGGCGATACCCGATCCATGTTTCTACACTCGATTAACCTAAAAATACGCTGCTGATTTTTTTCGATTGTAGTGGCTGCTACCGACGCTGACGAATCGCTTTCAAACCGGATTTCCAGTCGCATTGGTTTATCACTCACAACCCTATAAATTATATGTTGTTTTTGTTACGTGGCCTTCTCCAATGACTAGGTTTGCTTTGGGCCCCCAAATATATGCCTGATCAGACCATAGTTGTCCACTATGATAGAGGGTTGATTTTAATTGGAATATTTTCAGGTAATACAGTGCTTATAAAATAGTGGGGGAGGCCCCCCCTGTTTTTTATATAGCTTTTCATTAAACAGCCATTCTGCTGATGTGGGTTGCAATTGAATTATTTCTATCAACCAAAATTATAGTCTGAATTTTAAAATTGCACATTTATTCCAAAAAGGGAATTTTGATAATTTTGTACTAATTTTGCAGAAAAACATGTTTTCCTTGCAAAAACAGACTAATCCTACATGGTGCCAGTCTGGCCCTAGAGATGAGTGGAAACAGAGCAGTGTTTTCAGGGGAATGGTTATTGCATTACTGTAATTAATTATTTGCATCCAAATAAACACCTTTTTGCATGATCCTTGGGCAGGAGGGTCAGGGATTTAAATTTGCCGCTGCATTATGACATCTTTACATTGACAGCTGAATCACAAGACAACAACAGCAGAGTAAATATTCTCTACATTTCTTCATTGGAAAGAGTAGTGGCTACACACTTCTAAATATTCCAATCAGGAATATTTAAGTTGTCGGGACTTGTCATGTATATTGATACATTGTGGACGCCTCTCCTTCTGCACATTTTTTTTTTACCCCTGTGTTTTTGCTGTTCTCCAGCATTCCGTTTTGTGTATTCACTGATCAGTTTAGTTTAGTTTTGCGTAGCCTTCCCTATGCTTTGGTGCCCTTCCTAACGGCACTCGTCTTTTATTTATTTTAGCCATTAAATACCTTTTTACCTGCACTTTGCCTCCTCAGCTTTCTGCATCATGGGATCACGCCAAATTAACGCTGTAATGTGACCCGAGCATCACATTTATATTTTTTTGCGCCTGAAATGTTCAAGTATACATAGATAATCCTTCAGTTTAGTGATAATGTGGACATTGAAAAAAATTTATAAATATTGTAAGGTTCTCATTAAGATTTTAATTCATGGGGTGTGTTAACATTTTTTTCTCTCCGAGCGTGGGTGTGACCGGAAGTAATCTATGCGCAGGACAAGTAGTAAACATACTTTGATCCTGTACTTGAGTTATTAAAGGCCTACTGAAACCCACTACTACCGACCACGCAGTCTGATAGTTTATATATCAATGATGAAATCTTAACATTGCAACACATGCCAATACGGCCGGGTTAGCTTACTAAAGTGCAATTTTAAATTTCGAGCGAAATATCCTACTGAAAACGTCTCGGTATGATGACGCCTGCGCGTGACGTCACGGATTGTAGAGGACATTTTGGGACAGCATGGTGGCCAGCTATTAAGTCGTCTGTTTTCATCGCAAAATTCCACAGTATTCTGGACATCTGTGTTGGTGAATCTTTTGCAATTTGTTCAATGAACAATGGAGACAGCAAAGAAGAAAGCTGTAGGTGGGAAGCGGTGTATTGTGGCAGGTGTGCCGGATAACGCACCCCCGCCGTAGAATGCACCCCTTGACTGTTGTGCCGGATAACACAGCCGGTGTTTCATTGTTTACATTTCCGAAAGATGACAGTCAAGCTTTACCATTGGCCTGTGAAGAACTGGGACAAAAGAGACTCTTACCAGGAGGACTTTGAGTTGGATGCGCAGACGCGGTACCCTGAGTATGCATGCAGCTGCGGCTTCCAAACATTTGATTGCTTGCCCGTACGTGCGTGCCACTATGTGCATGTCACGTACGTAACTTTGGGGACTTTGGGGACTTTGGGGAAATATATGTGCTGTATGAACTTTGGGGAGGTGAACGATACTTTGGGCTGTGGGATTGAGTGTGTTGTGCAGGTGTTTGAGTTGTATTGGCGGGTTATATGGACCTCCCGTCCATATAACCCGCCAATACAACTCAAACACCTGCAGGGGGGAGGTGTTTGTTATGCGGGATTAATTTGTGGCATATTAAATATAAGCCTGGTTGTGTTGTGGCTATTATAGTCTTGTGTTTATTTACTGTTTTAGTCATTCCCAGCTGAATATCAGGTCCCACCTGCCTCTCACAGCATCTTCCCTATCTGAATCGCTCCCACTGCCCTCTAGTCCTTCACTCTCACTTTTCTCATCCACAAATCTTTCATCCTCGCTCAAATTAATGGGGAAATCGTCGCTTTCTCGGTCTGAATCGCTCTCGCTGCTGTTGGCCATGATTGTAAACAATGTGCAGATGTGAGGAGCTCCACAACCTGTGACGTCACACTACTCGTCTGCTACTTTCGGTACAGGCAAGGCTTTTTTATCAGCGACCAAAAGTTGCGAACTTTATCGTCGATGTTCTCTACTAAATCCTTTCAGCAAAAATATGGCAATATCGCGAAATGATCAAGTATGACACATAGAATGGACCTGCTATCCCCGTTTAAATAAGAAAATCGAATTTCAGTAGGCCTTTAAAGATATATCAGGTGTTACATTTGAGTCTTTGTATTTACACAAACATTTCCATCGCCTAAAGCAGTGGTCCCCAACCACCGGGCCACGGCCCGGTACCGGTCCGTGGATTGATTGGTACTGGGCCGCACAAGTACCGTATTTTTCGGACTATAAGTCGACGTTTTTTTCATAGTTTGGCCGTGGGTGCGACGTATACTCCGGAGCGACTTATGTGTGAAATTATTAACATATTACCGTAAAATATCAAATAATAATATTTATCTCATTAGCGTGAGCGACAAAGAAAATGTCCGCAATCGTCACACACACGTCAGCAATCGTCACTCACACGCCAACCAATAAGAATTTGGCGAGGGCGGGTCATGGCAGAAGTGCATTGTGGGTTTTGGAATGCTAACTGCTATATGCTATACGCTACTGTCGGAGCTATTAAAATGGATCACAGCAACATTGGTGGTAACTTATAAAAACTGAGAAGGGCTTAACTAAAATGGCACCGAAAAGGAAATCATACACTGCATATTACAAGCTGGACGTAGTGAAATATGCACTCATTAATGGATGAGTGACCATCGGGTTCTTGGTCACCTTCCTGACTCGACTAAGATGAATGCAGTAATGTACAGAGACATCCTGGATGAAAACCAATGTTTTCCATCCAATCTGATGGAGCTTGAGAGGTGCTGCAAAGAGGAATGGGCGAAACTGCCTAAAGATAGACGTGCCAAGCTTGTGACATCATATTCAAAAATACTTGAGGCTGTCATTGCTGCCAAATGTGCATCAATAAAATATTCAGCATAGGCGTTGAATACCTTTTTTTTTGTTTTCATAAATTTGCAAAAGTATTTAAATAAAAACTTTTCACATTGTCAATATGGGGTATTGTCTGTTTGAGGACAACAGTTAATTTATACTGTTTTGGAATAAGGCTGTATCATAACAAAATGTGGAAAAAGTGAACACTGCGAATACACTGCAAAAACTGAAATCTAAGTAAGATTGAATATCTCAAATAAGGGTGATATTTGCTTAGTTTCTGTTTGATAAGATAATTCTTCTCACTAAGCAGATTTTATGTTAGAGTGTTTTATTTGTTTTAAGAGTTTTGGTCCTAAATGATCTCAGTAAGATATTACAGCTTGTTGCTGAGATTGACCTATATTGAGTAAAACATGCTTGAAACTAGAATATCAAGTGTTGCAAAGCTGTGTCATCAACACTCACAAGTATAAAACTGCTGTTTCAAAGTAAGAATTTCTTATTTCAAGCATGAAAAAAAAAATCATGACTTTGACACAATTGTGTCTCATAATTAAAACAGATGACAGCCAAATAGACTTTGCTGTTTTATTTTCAATGAAACAATAGAAAAGACGTACTCATATAGTAGTACAGTTGGCACAGTACAGTAAACTGACAGTTAATATTTAAACATTTAACATGTGACTGTCAAGGCGAGGACTATGGTGTGGTTTGTTTTCCTGTGGTGCAAAGCGACTTGACTGTATACGACGTCAAGGTAATGACATCTTTTAATTAATCTATCAAAAGGTGAAAACAAAAGGTGCGCACAAGGCGGGGAACAAACTTGGCTAATAAAACAAAACTAGCACAAAGGCATAACTATGGACATAAAACATAACTTGCAAACTATGGCATGAATAAAGAAAACTTACTTGGAATGAGAAAAGAGCATGAAAAAGAGCAGCATGGATCATCAGCATGAATAACAAGGGTGTGTAGAGGGTGATGTCGCCAGACAGACTGCCTGGCAACTGGAAGCTTAAATAATACTGACATGATTAGTGACAGGTGCGCGAGTGCAAAACGTGAGACAGGTGAAACTAATGAGTGGTCAAGGAAACAAAACAAGCAAGAGTGCACAACCAGGAACTGAAAAGAGTCTAAAAAACACACAGCACATGGCCAAACAAAAACATGATCAACAGACATGACAGTGACATTTCTAACCATTTTGAACAGGAATAGTTCATGCACATTCAGATAAATTCCTCAAAATGACAATTAAAAACATTTTGGCCGGGGGCCGGGCTGTATATATGCGCACTAATTGACTGAAAGAGCATGCACTTGGCGCAATGATGTCATGTTATCGATGGAAAAATGCATTTTTAGACAATATGATTTGCCGGAGCGGATAGTAAACCACAAAAGTAACAAGCGGTTGCCTTGTTGCCTTTCCATTAAGAACAATAAACTAGTACAAGATAATTGCACTAGCATTTACTTAATTTAAGAATATTTTTCAACATATTGAGCAAAAAGGACTCTTTTTTTTTCTACCAAGAAAAGTGAACTTGTTATTAGTGAGAATTTACTTATTTTAAGGTATTTTCGGGTTCATTGAGGTTAGCTAATTTTACTTGTTTTGGAAAGTCTTGACAAGCCAAATTTTCTTGTTCTATTGGCAGATAATTTTGCTTAGTTCAAATAAAATACCCCTCATTTTTGTATTTTTTTGTTGTTTTTGAACACTGACTTTTTGCAGTGTAGTTTCCGGATGCACTGTAGGTACCATGAGTTTTTGTAATTTCACTTGATCAAACATTTTCTTACATTCCACCTAAAAAATAATAAAAGCATATATGATTCCACATTGTATCAGATGAATATCGGTATAGGTCAATACTCAAGTTGTATCGGCACACCCCTACTAAGCGCTAAGAACAACATTTAACTTAGTACTTTAACTTTGTGTTTACAAAGTGACCGCAAGGCATGCTGGATACATTCACACACGGATAGCTGGACAAAATGAAAGCAACATCAACAAGTCAATCACTTAACCAAATGTTAATGAATAAGGTTTAAAAACGGGAGATGATGCTGCACATTTCTTATGACAAACAGATTTGCTCAGTTTTTACACGTAGACATACAAAATTACTATATTTTGCATAACGGCCAAGGATGAAAATTGAACAATGTCACATTTAGCACAGGAATATGTTCTGTGTTGACTAGACTAACATAGCTAGATAGAAAGCCTAAGAAATATAAAATTACTAAAACCATGCAGCAATCCTGTGACTCACACAAATCATAAAAATAGGACTATAGGAGGGAAAAAAGTGCAACCTTCTCCTCCTCTGCCATGATTGAGCTGCTGAATAGTCACAGTGTGAGCTAAAATGAATACTGCATCAGAGCGCTGCAAGCTTTTTGACCTCAAAGTATACCCGAGGAGCCATTTTGACAAAGGGAACTATTTTGGGGACACTGATGTCACGTGCCTGAGCATCACCATTTATATTTATATTCACTGTTGCACATTTGCAAGCAGACAGCAAACTAAATTACAGCAGATAAAAGACGAATGGTACTTCCATCAAATGTGTACCATTTATAAATGCATAAATATACCATGAAATTAACTGTGCAGCACATTTTTTATGAAACAATGTGTCCTACACATTGATCTGATTATATATTTATTAAATACAATTTAAAGGATTATTTTTTAATAAGCTTTAATACTGGAACAATTGTATTTGTTGCCTAAAATACAAACCCTGTTTCCATATGAGTTGGGAAATTGTGTTAGATGTAAATATAAATGGAATACAATGATTTGCAAATCATTTTCAACCCATATTCAGTTGAATATGCTACAAAGACAACATATTTGATGTTCAAACTGGTAACAATTTTTTTTTTTTGCAAATAATCATTAACTTTAGAATTTGATGCCAGCAACACGTGACAAAGAAGTTGGGAAAGTGGCAATAAATACTGATAAAGTTGAGGAATGCTCATCAAACACTTATTTGGAACATCCCACAGGTGAACTGGCAAATTGGGAACAGGTGGGTGCCATGATTGGGTCAGTCAAGGATGGGGTGAGGGTCACCACTTTGTCAACAAATGCGTGAGCAAATTGTTGAACAGTTTAAGAAAAACCTTTCTCAACCAGCTATTGCAAGAAATTTAGGGATTTCACCATCTACGGTCTGTAATATCATCAAAGGGTTCAGAGAATCTGGAAAAATCACTGCACGTAAGCAGCTAAGCCCGTGACCTTCGATCCCTCAGACTGTACTGCATCAACAAGCGACATCAGTGTGTAAAGGATATCACCACATGGGCTCAGGAACACTTCAGAAACCCACTGTCAGTAACTACAGTTGGTCGCTACATCTGTAAGTGCAAGTTAAAACTCTCCTATGCAAGGCGAAAACCGAGAACCATCCGGATTGTTATAGGCGCAAAGTTGAAAAGCCAGCATCTGTGATGGTATGGGGGTGTATTAGTGCCCAAGACATGGGTAACTTACACATCTGTGAAGGCGCCATTAATGCTGAAAGGTACATACAGGTTTTGGAGCAACATATGTTGCCATCCAAGCAACGTTACCGTGTAACGTTACGCCCCTGCTTATTTCAGCAAGACAATGCCAAGCCACGTGTTACATCAACGTGGCTTCATAGTAAAAGAGTGCGGGTACTAGACTGGCCTGCCTATAGTCCAGAACTGTGTCCGATTGAAAATGTGTGGCGCATTATGAAGCCTAAAACGGAGACCCCGGACTGTTGAACAACTTAAGCTGTACATCAAGCAAGAATGGGAAAGAATTCCACCTGAGAAGCTTAAAAAATGTGTCTCCTCAGTTCCCAAACATTTACTGAGTGTTGTTAAAAGGAAAGGCCATGTAACACAGTGGTGAACATGCCCTTTCCCAACTACTTTGGCACGTGTTGCAGCCATGAAATTCTAAGTTAATTATTATTTGCAAAAAAAAAAAAGTTTATGAGTTTGAACATCAAATATCTTGTCTTTGTAGTGCATTCAATTGAATATGGGTTGAAATGAAATCCAACACAATTTCCCAACTCATATGGAAACGGGGTTTGTATATCAAATACAAGTACATTTTTATACAACACATATGAGAACACCACCAGCTAGCTTGTGCTAGCATTAGAGGTTTAAAAGAACATATTAATATTTTAAAATGTTTATATTTTTCACAATGACTAATTGAATTGAATACAATTTGTTTATGCACTGTCACATGCCCGCAGAGTGCAAGCACATACACAGACAAAAGCATTTGAGAAAGGATGCTATTTTTGCTACATTCCTGCTGAAGCGCGGGTAAAATCCAAACACTACTTTTGTAACATAACGTTATATTGTAACGGATTATAGAACACTGTTGTGAATTGCAAAAATAAATTAGTTTTCTTTGTTGCTGTTCCGATCGTCTGTACTTTCAATGATTTTTTATCAAATTTGAATTAATTAATTAATTTATTAATTTATTTGTTGTTATATTTTCATTGGTAGCTAACATTAGTAGCTAAACACATTTTTCAACCTCATCTAAAATATTAACAGTGAAACCATGGATGTGTTCATGGGCTTTGTACACTTCCTCCCCCGACTCGTAACGCGCCAGTAGCGTACATTATAGGATAGGTGTTTGGACCCAGCATTGTCCCACCCACAGAACCATCTGATTGGTTACACGCAGAGCAGTAACAGCCAATCAGCAGTGAGTATTCAGAGTGCATGTAACAGCCAATCAGCAGTGCGTATTCAGAGCGCATGTAACAGCCAATCAGCAGTGCGTATTCAGAGTGCATGTCACAGCCAATCAGCAGTGTGTATTCAGAGCGCATGGAGTCAGTGCTCCTTCGATGGAGTGAGCAGAATGGTAAGCATAATGTAGCGGACTCTCCCCAAATGATAGTAAACACTTCCAAGTCAACTACTAGTAACATCACTATGAGCCCGTTGACGTTCTAGAAACATAAGCGGCAGCTCAGCTCGCTCGCAGTCCTTGAGGTGAAGGCTAATTAGCTTTTAGCGTAACGTTAGCTCACTGTGCGGTGTGTGTGCGTGCATGCGTGTGTGTGTGTGTGTGTGTGTGTGTTACTGACAGCAAAGCCCTGTCTGTCTGAGACAGGGGTCGGCAACCTTTACCACTCAAAGAGCCATTTTGACCTGTTTCACAAATTAAAGAAAACAATGTGAGCCACAAAACTCTTTTGAAATTTAAAATGAAATAACACTGCATACAACGTTTTTTTTTGCTTTGTGCTACGTATAAACCAGGGGTCTCAGACACGCGGCCCGCACCTTAATATGAAAATGTAATGTTAGTGCGGCCCGCAAGTTTTATATGAATGGCGCTTGACAGCGTCATACTTGCCAACCCTCCCAATTTTTACGAGAGACTCCCGAATTTCAGGGTAGCTATTCTCTCGAATGTCTGCTGATTTTCACCCAAACAACAGTAATAAGGGCGTGCCCTGATGACAAAGCATTTAACACCCTCTACAACCTGTACAAACAGCGTGCCAGACCAGTTACATGTTATATGAGGATTTTGCAGACACACATGAGTGACTGCAATGCATACTTAGTCAACAGCCATACAGATCACACTGAGAGTGGCGATATAAACAACTTTAACACTCTTACTAATATGCGCCACACTGTGAACCTACACCAAACAAGAATGACAAACACATTTCGGGAGAACATCCGCACCGTAACACAACATAAACACAACAGAACCAATACCCAGAATCCCATGCATCCCTAACTCTTCCGGGCTACATTATAGACTCCCGCTACCACCAAACCCCGCCCACCTCAACCAACGCACAGAGATGGATGGGGGGGGGGGGTTGATGTGTGGGTGGGGCAGGGTTAGGGGGCGGGGTTTGGTGGTAGCGGGGGTGTATAATGTAGCCCGGAAGAGTTAGGGATGCATGGGATTCTGGGTATTTGTTCTGTTGTGTTTATGTTGTGTTACGGTGCGGATGTTCTCCCGAAATGTGTTTGTCATTCTTGTTTGGTGTTGGTTCACAGTGTGGCGCATATTTGTAAGAGTGTTAAAGTTGTTTATATCGCCACCCTCAGTGTCATCTGTATGGCTGTTGACCAAGTATGCCTTGCTGTCACTTACGTGTGCAAGCAGAGGCCGCATACAACATGTGACTGGGTCGGCACGCTGTTTGTATGGTGAAAAAGCGTACATTAAAGGCACTGCCATCACCGCACGCCCTCAATGTCGTTGTCCGGGTGAAAATCGGAGAATGTTTGCCCCGGGAGATTTCTGGGAAAGGCATTGAAATCCGGAAGTCTCCCGGAAAAATCGGGAGGGTCGGCAAGTATGCAGCTGAGCCGCATCAGAGCGGTCAAAGAGCCGCATGCGGCTCCGGAGCCGCGGGTTGCCGACCCCTGGTCTGAGAGAAAGACAAGCATTATTGACCTACAGTTAACAACTAAGTTATATCACTTTACCTTTTCTGTGTTGATTAAGCTGTGTTGAAACCGCAAAAAAGGACATTAAGTTAAATGAAGAGTTTCCTGAAGCTGTCTCTGATAGTTGATATAATAATGTAACTGCATCATAAAGCCTACATGACCTCCATGGTGTTCAGGGATGAATAGTCTCTCCTATTGCTATTGTACTATTTTTTCAGCTATAGTTACATTAGTCATTAGTAATGTAGCAGCCTAGTTTTGAATGGCAGGTTCCCTGCTATCACATGTTGATAAAAATATAACATTTACATAATAAAAATCAACTACAGGCTTCTCAAATGCTGTAATAAATTAAGCATGATGAGTTGAGCATATATAAGCATGTGGCCCCACTTTTAACTCTTTTTTTCAAACGCTTATTGCAAACGCTTACTTACAATTAGTCACTAATTTGACTTTGTAAGTCATTATCTTAGTATCTCAGGTAACTAGGACCGTTTTGTTTTTACTTTAAGGAAAAAATATCGAGATATATATTGTATATCGCCATTCAGCAAATGGAGCGGAAAACACAACCAAAAGTTGTAGGCTTCTTCACGCGACGAAGCCGGCCTACTTCACCACCATCTGTAGTCTATTGCCCCCCCAGACATTCCCGTGTTCCTCCTTCTTCTACATGTACAGGCGCTTTTGGAAATCACAAATCAATACCTTAAGAGAAGGCAACGGGTGATTGTAGCTATTTCGGATACAACACTTGTCCGGGTCAGCTGTGAGTCTATTTACCGAAAAACTTTGTCTCTTCCTCCCGTGGATGTGGTACAGGCAGTGTGTGACTAAAAATATTGCTTTATGGATGTGACTGTGAAATGGCTAGGCAGCGTGCATGATGCCCGCATCTTCGCTAACTCCGCCATCAGCGCCCAGCTGAAAGATGGAACCACCCTTTCGTGTCCCAAAAAATTTAAAATGAAATAACACTGCATACAAAGTTTTTTTTGCTTTGTGCTACGTATAAACCAGGGGTCTCAGACACGCGGCCCGCACCTTAATATGAAAATGTAATGTTAGTGCGGCCCGCGAGTTTTATATGAATGGCGCTTGACAGCGTCATACTTGCCAACCCTCCCGATTTTTCCGAGAGACTCCCGAATTTCAGGGTAACTATTCTCTCGAATGTCTGCTGATTTTCACCCAAACAACAATAATAAGGGCGTGCCGTGATGACACAGCATTTAACGCCCTCTACAACCTGTACAAACAGCGTGCCAGACCAGTTACATGTTATATGAGGATTCTGCAGACACACGAGTGACTGCAATGCATACTTAGTCAACAGCCATACAGATCACACTGAGAGTGGCGATATAAACAACTTTAACACTCTTACTAATATGTGCCACACTGTGAACCCACACCAAACAAGAATGACAAACACATTTCGGGAGAACACAACATAAACACAACAGAACAAATACCCAGAATCCCATGCATCCCTAACTCTTCCGGGCTACATTATACACCCCCGCTACCACCAAACCCCGCCCACCTCAACCAACGCACGGAGAGGGGGGGGGGGGTTGATGTGTGGGTGGGGTAGGGTTGGGGGGGCGGGGTTTGGTGGTAGCGGGGGTGTATAATGTAGCCCGGAAGAGTTAGGGATGCATGGGATTCTGGGTATTTGTTCTGTTGTGTTTATGGGTTGTACTTGTATAAATGTTATGTTGTGTTACGGTGCGGATGTTCTCCCGAAATGTGTTTGTCATTCTTGTTTGGTGTTGGTTCACAGTGTGGCGCATATTTGTAAGAGTGTTAAAGTTGTTTATATCGCCACCCTCAGTGTCATCTGTATGGCTGTTGACTAAGTATGCCTTGCTGTCACTTACGTGTGCAAGCAGAGGCCGCATACAACATGTGACTGGGTCGGCACGCTGTTTGTATGGTGAAAAAGCGGGCGTTAAAGGCACTGCCATCACCGCACGCCCTCAATATTGTTGTCCGGGTGAAAATCAGAAAATGTTTGCCCCGGGAGATTTTCGGGTGAGGCACTGAAATCCGGAAGTCTCCATGAAAAATCGGAAGGGTCGGCAAGTATGCAGCTGAGCCGCATCAGAGTGGTCAACCCGCGGCTCCGGAGCCGCGGGTTGCCGACCCCTGGTGTAGATTAATTGTTGTAATTGTTGTAAAATGTTCTTTATCGCATTGTCTACTTTCTCATGTTGATTAAAGATTTGGTTCATGTATGATGTCTCAGGTGTGATTGACTACAATAGGGCCCCACAGCACACTGGATTCTAGTTCATTGAAATACCACAACACTAGATATATAATAGATGTAAAATGCACAGCAAACGATTTACAATATAGCTCTTTTAAATAACTTCACAGTGAAGTAAAGTCATCTACTGGAGAGATTGGAGCAGATGGACAGTAAGGTGGTTATTTTTTTCTTTCCGCACATGCGTACTAGGTCGCGTTGCGCTGGCGGACGGATGGGGAAGGGGGTCTTAAACGGTGGCATTGTTGTGTGTGGACACGGATAAGGTTAGGTGTGATTTACCCTGGATAACCTTAAACGGGGCCTTAGTCAGCATGTATAGTTCCAGACTTGTACGTCAGCCGGGCTTCCTTCCTCTGTCTTGTCCGCCCGCATCGTCTCTCCTCCTTGAGCCGACAACAAATCCTGGTGATCCGCTGATCTTGCTATATCATCAGGGATGTTGTGTTGAGGCAAAAGTCACTTAAAACAAATGGCTGGTGGCGGTCCTAGCGCACAATAAAAGCAAGAAAGCAAAAACTCCCCCCCCAAAAAAGCTGACTGGCGAGGGCAAAGGCCCATCGGCGTGGGGGGGCTTGGTGCGAAGAGGTTAATTTACATCCAACAACTCTGCCTCTCAAAGCAAACTGTTTCAAAAGAGAGCAAAAAAATGGCCTGAAAATAGGTCTTAAAACAGAAACTATGCACATTTTTCACCAAAGAACCACCACATGTCATGTAGACCACAAGGAAGTTTTATAAATGGAGAAAACAAATCATGATATGACCCCTTTTAAAGGTGCTGTTTGCAATTTTTCAAAGCAAAAAATATAGCAAGAACACCACAGGCTAGCTTGCGGCTCTTTAGCGCCGCCCTAGTGGCGCCTGGATCTCTTTCGGAGATGTGTGAAAATGGAAAAAGATGAAGAAAAAAATATATTTTTTGTTTTAATATATTTTCTGTAGGAGAACAAACATGACACAAACCTTCCTAATTGCTATAAATCCCACTGTTTATGTTATACACGCTTCACTGATGAGAGTATTTGTCAAGCCCTGTTTTGTCCTACTAATTTTGGCGGTCTTTGAACTCACCGTAGTTTGTTTACATGTACAACTTTCTCTGACGCTGCCACAGTAAGACGTGTTTTATGCCACTCCTTTTTTGTCTCATTTTGTCCACCAAATGTTTTATGCTGTGCGTGAATGAACCAAGGTGAGCTTTGGTGATTTTATTGATTTGCTGGAGTGCTAATCAGGCATATTTGGTCAATCCATGAGTGCAAGCTAATCGATGCTAACATGCTATCCAGGCTAGCTGTGTGTACATATTGCATCATTATGCCTCATGTGTAGGTATATTTGAGCTCATATAATTTCCTTTACTTATGTCCTCGGTGTATTTAATTTATATTTGCATGTCTCATGACACATTATCTGTATGTAATATTGGCTGCATTTATTCCAGTTGTTTGCGTGCCATGTTGTTCCAGACCACAGCAAACGTTGCCCAGATTGCAAAGATTGTAATAAATCCATTAGAAGTAGACAGCCTGACGTTTTCCTTTAACTTGGACACACATCTATACCTTTGGCCATTCTTAGCCAGTAATTTCCAGAAGTTATCTCATCCTGTGAGAAGCCTCCATTTTTACTAATGATTTCCAATGTTGTAAAAATGTGTAGAATAAAAATAAAAATACAACATTTCTGTCAACGAAGATTTGCGCCAGCCTTTGATAGTAGGCTAATATAGCTAATATAGACACTTACATCATGTGTTCCCTTCATCATAACACTTATATAAGGCTTTTAATTTGCAGCAATTTAAACATAAACTCACACAGTCTGAGACTCTTTTACATTTTGCTGTCGCTCTTTAACAGCAGCCATTAGATTCATCACCTTTATTCACACACATATATTATCATTTATTTGATATGGACATAACCGTTACATTGGACAAACCAGATGCACTGCTTTAAAAGTGCTATAGCAAGAAAATGTCATGATCTGTGGCCCGGATCATGTTTTGTTATTTTCTGTTAGTTTTGGACTCCCTTAGTTCCTGTTTGTGCACCTCTGGGTTTGTTTTAGTTTCCATGGGGATTCATTGGGTTCACCTGCCTCTGGTTAGAGGTCGGCACGCTCACCTGTTGTCGACCACTAATCAGAGAGCTATTTATTCACCTCTCTCGCCACGCTCAGTCTGGCTTCATTGTTTGCTACACGCAACCTGTTACGTTAGTATTTCTTGTCTCCTAGTCTACGCTTCCTGTGCTAAGTGGTAGCCTTAGCTTTCCGTGCGATCGGCACGGTGTTCCTTCTGCTTGTTGTCTGTTTTTGGTACGTTTTTGATTTTGAAGATTAAATCATGTTTCTACCTGCACGCCTTGTCCGGAGTGGTCCGTCTGCATCCCGGGGGAACGAACCCCGCAGTAAGCTGCGACCCTCCCCCCGTCGTGACAGAAAATGCAAATTTCCAACACCTGTCCACCTGCTTCACCGCAGCCAGCGCTCATCACAACAACACAACGCTTCCAAATTATGCACCAATCATGGTTAAGACGAGCGTGTTCACAAAAACGTCAACAATACAAAACAAGTGTGAATGAAGGTTTTATATGAAGTTGAGAAGGCACAGGGGGCGGGAAGTCTACAGGTACTTTTTATCCGAACACGAAACACAACAGTCGTCAAGACACATTAAAGAGCAACAGCAAAATGTCGTCCTTCACAATAAAAACATGGCATGCTAAACCTGTCTGACAAAATAAGGGTCTCAGTAAAATAGCTTTCACAAGCATGTTTTTTGTACATTGACTGTGTTCTGTAATTATTGTCGTTTTGCTGTGATAAGTATGACAATATGTTGTGGTTAGAGATGTCCGATAATATCGGACTGCCGATATTATCGGCCGATAAATGCTTTAAAATGTAATATCGGAAATTATCGGTATCGGTTTCAAAATTATCGGTATCGGTTTTAAAAAGTATAATTTATGACTTTTTAAAACGCCGCTGTGTACACGGACGTCGGGAGAAGTACAGAGCGCCAATAAACCTTAAAGGCACTGCCTTAGCGTGCCGGCCCGGTCACATAATATCTGCGTTTTTTTTACACGCACAAGTGAATGCAAGCCATACTTGGTCAACAGCCATACAGGTCACACTGAGGGTGGCCGTATAAACAACTTTAACACTGTTACAAATATGCGCCATACTGTGAAC